>NC_134833.1:144707665-144936725 GCF_004210375.1 Tachypleus tridentatus
TTTCACTGCGTCTGTTGTCACTTCAGCGACAGACAGCTGTTTATAATGTACATAGTAAGCGGGTCACAAAACGTATATCCATCTCATTTTGTCTTTTTTCTTTCCAATATTTATTTCTATGTTAACTATCCTGTTACTTTAGGACCAATTTCATCACTGTTTACAATAACCTTAAAAAACAATCATGTTTTATAAATATCAAATATATTTAGCGCCATCTAGTGTAACTGACGAAAGATTGAATTAATTACACGAGATAAGCAATTTATTAATAACAAAAACACACAAAACTTCAACACTATTTCTAGTAATATAAGTCCTCACAAATACATCTGAGCCAACACGGGCTCACGTTACAAATTAATTACCTTATTGTTATACAAAAGAGTTTCGAGAACCATATTGTTAATGACTACAACATCGGTGTATTACTATAACTTCACGATATAATTCTACCTCTGGATCTATTTATATTATTGGTCAAAAGAAACTAATTAGTGAAATAGCATTTGTAATAAATGGGTAAATATAACATTTACAGTAATAAACTACAAGATCAAGACATAAGGTCACATATTAACCTTTTGTATTCCAAAGTATTTCGTGTCATCGCATACTAATTTTTCTTGTATCAACTCACTTGGATAAATACTATCTCCCTCTATTGTTGCAACGGTAAGTCTGTTGTGTGCTTAGAACGCTAGAACCCAGATTTCGATATCCTTAATGGGCATAGAACAGACAGCCCATTTTGTAACTCTGAGCTTCACAACAATCAAACAAATACATTAATCTTTCCCATATCAACGTAGTATATTATATATTTACTTTTCATGAGCTATTTCGTTTGTGTGTAATTAGACACGATGCTACAAAATATGTTATCTGTGCTCTGTCCACAAGAAATAATCGAAAACTGGTTTTTAATGTTATAAGTCCGAAGACGTACGGTTGTGTTCCTTGGAGCAGGATACTTCGTAGTTGTCATCTATTGTTGTGCAGCGCTAACTTACATAATGGACTGTATGTGTTATGCTCACAGCTGGCATCACATTCTGATTTGTACATTTGAAGCCCTTAACCTTTCCACTTATCCGATACGTAACCTTTATGTAATAAAATTCACTACTCCGTTTGTTAACATAATAAATACTTATACATATACACGCAGAGGATACCAATGTAATGTTTAGCAAAATATTTTCCGTTTCCATTTTTAAACTATTTGTATTTAGTGTTTGTTGTGAAGTGAAATAATGTAAATTATGTATATTAGTAGATCACTGAAATAATATATATTTTTAAGACACAGAACTTCACCAATAGACGTCGCTACTTCATTTCGGATTCTTCTTGTTTCGAACAAAGCATAAACATACATAATGTTCTCTGCCCATCATAGGTATCAAAATCAAGTTTCTAGCAATATAAGTACCAGACATACCGCTCTTCCACTGTGTGAGGGGCTTTTCAGGTTTTAGTATCTTACTGGTTATTTTCTACTGATAACGTGTAATTTTAAACAATCCTAATGCTGGCCATAATTACAAAAAAAGGAAAGAACAAAAACAATATATGATACAGAAACACCGTACATTCTCTTGATCTGTTTAAAGTCAATAGAGATTTACCAAACATCCGTGGATTACTTTTCATCAAAGTTTGTTTCATTCGTTGTTTATTAAATTTTTATAATACTTTTATTCAAAAATATTTTACACTTTATTTATTATTTTCTAATCCTGACTGCTTGCTTATATCCGTTAATAATAATACGTTATAATAATATACATATAACGTTTATTACGCCTGTTAAAGTAATGTTTATATGTGTTAAGCAAATGTAATTAGTAATTAATGCTTATTAGAAGACCAATATATAAATATTAGGCTGATTACACCCCTGGTTCCCAAACTAGGACCGACAGAAATATCATAAAGGTGGCACTACATGTAGAACTATTTCTGACACCTAACAAACAAACTTTTTTTTTTTCAGCTATATCTACATGTAGTTCAATAAATGTGGCTAGACAACGATTTTTATGTTGCACATTTTTCAAAATCCCAGATTGCGATGAATGTATATTAGTCCACACTGGCTATTATTTAAAATTTATATTCAATTGTTATGTATTCCTTGTGCGTATTCGTCAATTCTGTTAGCCCGGCATGGCCAGATGGTTAAGGCACTCGACACCTAATCTGAGGGCCGCGGTTCTAATACCCGTCGCACCTAACATACTCGCCCTTTCAACCGTAGGGGCGTTATAATGTGGCAGTCAATCCCACTATTCATTGTTAAAAGAGTAAACAAAAAAGTTGGCGGAGGATGGAGGTAACTAACTGACTTCCCTCTGGTCTAACACTGCTAAATTAGGGATGGCTAGCGCAGATAGCCCTCGTATAGCTTTGCGCGAAATTCCAAAAAAACAACCAAACAGTTACTTTTATGTGACTCAAACAGTGTTGTTGTTCAAAGCGATTTCTCTAACTTCATTCATTACGTCGTTAGGATGAAGCAAATGTACCACTGAGCCAAGATACCAGTGAAAAGGAGCTCCCCAAATATTACAATAACGACATTTTTTATGTATTAGAAAGTTGTTCCTTTTCATCAATTATGTGTTTTCTTCACTATTCTGCCCTTTTTTATACACTATATAAAACTAAACTAAGATATGAGGGGCCCCATTTGGATCTGTGCACATTTTAATATTTTATTTTTAAGTGTTATAACTTCACAAAAAATTGCTGTGTAACAAAACAGAAACACCATGCATGTTAATTGAATTTTTAAAGTATATTAGAGGACTTTCGTCACTGTAAATTCGTTTACAAGATCAGTTTAGACTTCATTTAATAAAGAAAACAAACAAACAAACGACCAATAACTTATTTTAATGAGAGAAATTTATGTATAACAATAAAAATATTCTCTACCACACACTCTAACATGGTGTGTACGAACGGATAAATGACTGTGTTTAAGTAGTGGTAGGTTGGTTCTGTTAGATACTCCTAAATGTTCACAGACTCTAATATTTATGTGAATGCTGTGATCCAGTCTATCAATAATTTAAATTATAAATTTTAGCTTCTCTTCGCTTCAATACGTGAGTTAATATTAAGTGATACTTAATCAATACCCAATAAGCACACATAAATAAGGAAATCTGTTGACCCTTTTACTTCGCAATTTATTTTCAGGCTGATTCCAAAAAAATATATACAAAAAAATGGACTTCATCTTTTGTGTTATTTGTTTGATATTGAAAGTAGCTGTGTTTTTTTTATATCCAACAATAACATTCCGTGAAAACCATACTGGACAGTGAAAACTAATGATTTTGTTAATATTCATTTGAATAAAAACTTTAGTAAAATCAGAAAAAATATGGTGTCCAGTAAATAGCATAAATATTAGCAAAACTAAGTCAATAAGAGACCAAAATCATTGCAAAATATAAAACAAATTACCTAGATAAGAATATACAAAATATAAAGAAGGAGACTTTCATAAATACCCTGTATGTGGTCCAACAAACTTTACAATTTTCTATTAATGCAAATAGATATCCAAGTTTCAGGATTTAGACTACAGAGGGCAGCACAAATATTTATTTGTATGTAGTACAATTACGCAGGAAAATGGTTGAAGTTTTGGGAAAAATTTCTAATCCTTATATTATAAGTGTGTATGATGTGTGATATCAGAATCCGTTCACAACGTTAGATTGGGCTATAGATTCATGATGTTAGAAACGATTTTATTTTAAGAACATACGCTTTAATTTATCAATAATTCAAATCAAAATAAAATAAAATTCAACTTGTATTATCGATTTTTTCCAAATAATATTAGTAAATAAATGTTGAAAATCTTTAAAAATTTATCAAGTTCAGTCATTTTTTTTTATGACGTATAGGACATTAAGAATTGATGATCATTCATTACGTGTTCAGCGAACTGGTGGTCATTCAATATATGAGTGTAACTGCTAAAGCTCAAACACAGCCATTTTTATGCTAGAACTGCTGGGTAAAGGGAGGGCAACCACAAAACATTGCTATGCTTTCATAGCTAAAATAGGTAAAGATTTTACAATCGTAACCTATTTCGAACCTTGAACCTCAGGGATCGCAGGCCAGCACGGTAACAACTAGTCTACTCCCGGTTTCGCTTACACATAACATTGTTATTATTATTTATAAAACAGTAATGCTTTGTTAAGAAATACAATTAAAGCTGACACAGACGACACGTTTTGGTAATAAGTCGGTTACAAGTAATTCTCTCTAATAGTCATCATAAAAGGTGGACTTGTCTAACCAGCTTTAGTGGAATATGTTTCTTTGTTTATTTGTTTTGAATTTCGCACAAAGCTACTCGAGGGCTATTTGTGCTAGCCGTCCCTAATTTAGCAGTGTAAGACTAGAGGAAAGGTAGCTAGTCATCACTACCCACCGCCAACTCTTAGGCTACTCTTTTACAAACGAATAGTGGGATTGACCGTCACTTTATAACGCTCCCACAGTAAAAGGGCGAGCGTGTTTGGTGCGATCGGGATGCGAACCCGCGCCCTCAGATTACGAGTCGCACGCATTAACTCACCTGACCATGCCGGGCCGATAAAACCATCCAACTTTTAATGTAGAGTTATCAATCCAAACTTACGTTATTCCATTTGCTTACATTCGGTTCTTCCCTCTAGTCTTACACTGATAAATTAGGGACGGCTAGCACAGATAGCCCTCGAGTAACTTTGTGCGAATTTCAAAAACAACAAAACATTGCTTACTTACTTTGATGTTTATGTTTGACAGTAGCAGAAGGTATAAACGTTTCTGTTTAAATGAGAAAATTATTTATTAGTTTATAGACCTCATTATTAGTTGGTTTCAGACTACAGATTTTACAGATCTGTACATGTTTTGGGAAGTTCTTTTACGAATGTCGTTTCTTCTCTTTCATTGTCCGTTATTTAATTTCAAAACATATAAAATTATTACTTTTCCCTGTAATTCATTTGACAAGCTTCTGCATTAAAGAACCATTATTTAGTGATTTATTTTGATGGAACAGAACTTTGATAATATTAAATTTGTTGATATTGGGACCTTAAAACCAGAGTAGACAGTTTTTGTTCTTGTTTCTCGTTATGGGAATAACTTAAGCCTAGTACACCATGCTCTGTGTAAGAAACTACTGTAGTTTTAAAACATTTATTAATTTTAATAAAGTTAGTTTTTTATCTTTAATGATTTTTTCAAGATAAATAAATCATCTTTTAAAACATCTGAAATATCATTTTGATGACTTTATTCATTTAGAGAGTTATTCATCATCTCGGTTACCAGTACAATTTAATTTAAAGAAGACTAAGTTGGTCAAGCTACTTACGTAATGTCACACTCCATCTATCTTTAAACTTAGTTTGTTTTTACAACATCAGCTACAATACCATTTAAAATAATCTTACTGTAGGTCTTAAGACTAATGATGTCACACTTTATGATTATGTAGATCATGTTTCATTGTTAACTTGTTATATGGGTTTAGAAGTAAGTTAAGTATCCTAAAGTAGACAAACCTCTGTAAACATGTTTTGTAATAACTACCAACAAAATCATTAATGAATAAATCGTTTAACCTTTTATGAATATTAAAATATCTTGTGTTTAACTTATGCCAATACGTTCATCTGAAAAGACTGTTATAAAAATTATCTTTGTCAAATTGTACGTTACAGTTTTACTTCTGTCTTTATAGATAACTTTATGTTGGTTAGAAGCTATTGATACAAATAAAAAAATATTTATTTAAAATACATATATATAGAAATGTAATACATGATGTGATTATATTATCACATTGAACTTCATTATCACACACTGAAGATCATATTACCCTTTTTTATAGAAAGGAATTTGGTTCAATCTCTAAAGAAGTCATTTTCAATTTTTTATTCATTACAAAATAATTTATTACAAAAAATTTGACAAATGTAATGCATTATAGTATTAATAAGATATTTTAAGATATAATTAAGATAAAAAATGTTACATTATCTTTTATTAGCAATTTCTTTTTCAACATCTATCTGTGAACATGAAAATTTCGGACAAGACATTCAGTTTTATAAAGTTCAAGAGTATTCCTGGAATTGGAATTATTGCGGATGCTTCCACAACCTATTCCTCTTATCCAGTGTTCATTAGTTTGCTTGCTTAATTGGTTTTAAGGGAACCTTGTGGGCCTTACAATGTATTCATCTTAATGCTGACGATGACGGGCATTATTTGAACTATCAAACCAACGTTTACCGTAAAAACGTTTCAAGATATTGATGACGTATATAATCGACGGAAAGGAACTATTTTTGATTTTCTGCGTGTCTATTGAAAGCTTGTTGCTATACAATGGCCCGTAAACTTCAAAAAACACCACCCCAAGTTGTGGCTAACATTATGTCTACCTTTAGCCTTGTTGTGAGAACTTTTCTACTATTCTTGTTCGAAGAAATTCAAATATCAGCTTGTGGCAGAAACACTGTTCTTGTTGTGAGTTCTGGCATCTTTATGATGCTGAATCAACTCCTCACCACAACAGCCTTACAAGTGGAAAATGCTGGACCAATGTCCGTTGCTCAAACTCTAAACATAATTACAGCCTTTTTGTTCGATATTTTCATCTTGAATACTATCACCGCCTGGTGTAGCATTTTTGGCGCTGTGTTAATTTTTGTTGGTGTTCTTTTAACAACATTAAGGAAAGTGAATTAGTTTCGAACATTTTGACGTTATCTATTTCTTCATTGTTTGACTGTTTCAAAGTTTTTAATTACCAACGTTCGTAATGTTGTTCACGAGAAACAGATTTACATAATATTGATGTTTTGATTTAAGTGTGTTACTATCGATAGATGTTAAACGTATCACAGGTGACGATGTGTAGCACCTTGAGTTCGACTTATAGTTCTCCGATGAATGTGTAATACATGACAACGTGTTTAGTTTGTTGTTTTATAATCTTTACCTAAAACTATGACCTCTTCTTTGCGTAGTTCAGAAACATAATAATAAACATTTATACCATATGACTGCGAAATCTGAATTTTACCTCACGGCTAACAAAAATGTTTCTCTCAACTGGGATATGCGAGAGTATTTCCATGTACTTGAAACTATTACCAATCCTGCGTGCGTGTTGCCATCTGTGTCCTTGACTGTGAAACCATATATACCTTTTTACAAAAACTGCTAACATCGCAGAAACAGATACAGATCCTATATAAATTCAATGTTTTTATATCTTAGATATTGTAATCTAAGTGATTTCCTTTACATTTGGTAATGTTTTGGTTTCTTACTGACTAACGTTTGCCTGTAATTATACCATTTACTTCAGAACAGTTTTGTTGTAATTTTCTTAAAGGTTTAAGTCATTATCATTCACCATCCAGTACAAATTTCACGAAATATTATTATGGGATATAGAAACTACAGTTAGTTTCAATATTGAATAACTAACACAAAAGGTATAACTCATACTTTTATTCTATGGTACTTTTGTAACTTAGCCGGATAATTAATTACCAAGTAAAAGGCTTAACATTACTTTTTGTATGATAATATGGTGCAATGATATTCATAAAAAATATTTTGTTTAGGTGCTAATTAAACTTAAATAACTTAGTTACGAAAATCAGAAACTGAAGTTTCTGACCAAAGTTCTACCGTAAATAAATTAGGATCATAACGTCCACTTAACACACTAAAAGTCCCTGGTTTGATTTCAAGTAAACACCATTTTAACTTTTCAGATATTATTAATATCTATTTATTTCGAAAAATTATTTGTAAAAGTACATTAGTGTGATTTGTGAAAAATCTCCTGAAAAACATATTTATATATTCCACACTACAACAGTTAATTTTTCATTATTATATAAAGTCTAAACTGATTCAATATAATAAATTTATATTTGAAACACAATTACGATAGTCGTCTGATATGATTAAAAGTCAAATAACTTTTATTGTGTATCATTTTTGTTGGCCCGGGATGGCCTAGCGCGTAAGGCGTGCGACTCGAGCAAAATATCCTCGCCCTCCCAGCCGTGGGGGTGTATAATGTGACGGTCAATCCCACTATTCGTTGGTAAAAGAGTAGCCCAAGAGTTGGCGGTAGGTGGTGATGACTAGCTGCCTTCTCTCTAGTCTTACACTGCTAAATTAGGGACAGCTAGCACAGATTGCCCTCGAGTAGCTTTGTGCGAAATTCCCAAACAAACAAACAAATCATTTTTGTTACAGTGCAGGTCTTTGTGGAACAATAACATTTAATCATATAAATATTATAAGGTGTCGAGATCATAAGAGAACCCTTAAATGTTAGTTTAGTTTTATATGAAGCAAAAAAGTATGTTAATAAATTTCTTAATAGCAGTAAATCATTTCTGGATACCCCGAACTATAAATTTAAAATAGACGTTAATTACATTTTCAAATTATTGAAAATCTCCAAACATTGCAAAAGCAGAACAAGCGCAAATTATTTTACACAATTGATTAGATCAAGAAAATTGGGCGAGATTTGAAAGGTTACAATCTTTAATTAGATAAAAAGGTTTTCTTTATTTCTGTGACGTCAGTTGCAAGTTTTGGTAAAGACTAAACTAAGGTTAAATATACTAAAGTAACTGAAAACTGTTATACAAAAGAGAATAATTGGAAGGATGCTGGGGTGATATTTATAGGTATAATGAACACTTTAATACTGCATAAACGTCACTACTTCTATTACATCAGTCCTTCAGTTATCATTAGTTCAAGTACCTCTGGTTTAGTTGAACATCTAGAGAAGGTTAGAAGAGTGTTGATAAATAAATATATACAACTGGTAACAACTAAATAATAGTCACTCTGGACCATCTTGCATTCATCATAATTTGGGATTTTGAAAAATCTCTAGCAGAAACATTGTTATATAGCCACATTTATTGAAATAAATAAATATTGAAAATATTTCTTTGTTAGTTCTACATGTTGTGTCACTTACCGTTACGACAGAAAGTGTTCGTACCCTGCGTCCCGAGTGAATTTTTGCTCATAACGTAAAAAGTATCACTATTAGGCTAATAGAAGTATGGTGTATGATAAATATTATAGTAACATACATCTCAATAAATGTTTATCTAAATTAAACGACAAAAAACAGTTTATAAACAAATAACCAAAATTAAGAGGAATAGAAAGTGTTCGTACAGTTCAGAACGTGTGAAAAAACTATTATTCCTGTAAAAATTTTGTTAAGCTTGGCGTGTGAAGTACAGAACTGATTTTTAGAAGGCTTGCGCCCACGAAAGACAGAAAAAGTATTGGATTAGGTTCACTACCAAAATTTTTTCTTTCATCAGTTCCAAAGTCGTCTGGGACAAGATTTGGAGGGTCAGTGGGAAATATCCTTCCCATTCACTTTTGACCTAACTCTCAAATGGCCAGGAAGTTACTTGTATACAAGATACAGCTTATACCTTTGGAGAGTGTGTTTTACACCTTTAAAGCACTACTGTATTTTTTCCTGTCCTCTTTTTTATCAAGTTTTGGTCTGTGAGACCACCACTTTCTTTCGAAGATAGTCCTTATGTTTATAATCGGCCATTTATGCGGTGAAACTTCTAATGGCTATGCATCAGTCTGGCGGTACGCCAGGCAAATCTAATGATATTCTTTAAACGATGATGTACTATCTGTTTCCTGCTCTTCTTCTGATAGTTTTAAAGTAAATTTGGCAATAGGCTTCTGTGCTTTACCCACCACGAGTATCGAAATTTGGTTTTCAGCGATGTGGGTCTGCAGACACACCTCTGTGCCATTGGAGAAACACTAATTAGGGAATGGATAGATGTTCCATTCTCAAAATCTATCATATTCTCAAATTATTAAAGTTGTACTATCTGTCCAGGGTTTATGGTTGAGCTATGGGCTGCGCCGTTAATATGGTGGGCCTTAAGCATCATCTGGGGCTTCAGCTCTGCATGGAGGCTTTCCACATTTCGATAATCCAGAGTTTGTATGCTGAGTTCTGAGAACTTCCCTTTCACATCAGACATTCACAACATTCCTTGCTATGTAATATAAAACTTTTATACTTATCATGATGTCTCACCTGGAGTTGTGTCTTTATTCCTTCGCGAACTGTCCTTTTTGGGAATAGTTAGTCTACTATTTCTTCTTTCTATCTTCATATCCAGGGATTGCTAACTGAACTGGTCTGTCACTGGATGATGCTGTTGAGTCTAATTATCAGCTTATTCCACCATGGCTTATTACCATCCCCACTTGTGACCTTTATTTATGTCATCTGAGAAGGACGGATACTCCTGAGAGGAATTATAATCTTTATTTGCTCAACACTGTCAAACAATTTTTCCATATCCATTTCAACAGATGATTAAAATCTGATGTCTTTTTCAGTTCCAACATATTTTACTGTGGTTCATTGTATACAATTTCATTGGAATTAGAATACATACAAGCTAATAAGAGCACTAATTGTACTATATACACTGACTCTCTTAGCTCTCTGATGGCCCTGGAATTGCTTGACGCACAGTTACGACAGAAAGTGTTCGTACCCCTGCGTCACAAGTAGGTTTTTGCTCATAACCTAAAAAGTATCACGATTAGGCTAATAGACGTATAATATATTATACATATTATACTAACACACATTTACATAAATATTTATGTTTATATAAACAAATAAACTGTTTATAAACAAATAACCAAAAATAGGTTGAGGAGAAAGTGTTCGTACACTTCACAACGTGTGAGAAAACTGATATTCCCGTAAAAATTTTGTTTAGTTTGGCGAATAAACTGCATTATACTATTTCATAACTAGACACTTGGATCATATTTGTTGGAATTTAGCCAGCAATAAATGTACTTTCGGCAATTTTGCGTCGTCTCCGTCATTATATGCTTGGTCATCATGGCGAACAGGAAACAACTGTCCAGTGATTTAAAAAACCAATTATTGTAAAATACAAGTCTCGTGTGTCTCTTTCCGGTATTTTTACACAACTTAATGTGCCGAAATATACTGTTCAAAGCATAATTGCCAAGTTTAACCTTACAGGATCAACTCCTAACCTCCATCGTTCCGGACGCCCCACCAAAATTCCAGAGAGAATCAAGAGGAAGGTTCTCAGCGTAGTTAGTAAGAACCCTCTTTTAACAGGTAATGACATACAGAAACTGGTAAGGAAAACTGAGGTTGAATTAAGCACCTTTACAGTTACGAACATGTTACGATCTTCCATATTCAAAGCAAGCCGTTATCGTAGAACTCCATATTTAAAGCATGTTCATTTAGAAGCACGTTTGAGGTATGGAAGAAAGCATGTAGATAAACCTTTTACCTATTGAAAGAGTATTCTTTGGTCAGACGAGACTAAAATTGAGCTTTTCGGCCACAATGATGTTCGCTATATTTTTCGTAAGAAGGGGGAACGAAATCTTTCAAAGAACACCGTCCCTACAGTAAAACACGGAGGTGGCTCGATCATGCTATGGGGTTTCTTCAGTTTTTTTGGTGTAGGCAGCCTTCACCGCGTCAACGGAATCATGAAAAAAGATGAGTACGTTGATATATTAGGCACTTATTTCAAAATGATGCTCGGAACTTGCGGTTTGGGCATCGTTGAATCTTGCAGCACGAAAATGACCCAAAGCACACATCGAAATATGTGCAATTTTGGTTGTAGAGAAACTATATAAGCGTTTTGGAGTGGCCATCGCAGTTACCCGATCTCAACCCATTTGAAAACGTTTGGCATGAGTTGAAGACCGGGGTTCATCGGCGTCATCCGAAAAACTTGCAAGATTTGGAGGCCTTCTGTAAAGAAGAATGGAAGAAAATACCAGTCGAGTACTGTCATACGATCATGGAGGGGTGTGAGGAGAGATTGCGCCAAGCAATTTGCCTGAAAGGCTACATAACTGACCATTAAAGTAGATGCACGAACACTTTCTGCCCCTCCTGTGTTTGGTTATTTGTTCATAAATAGTTTATTTGTCGTTCAATTTACATACAAAACATTATGTAGATCTGTGTCAGAATAATATTTATAATATACTCTACTTTCATTATCCTTATTGCGATACTTTTTAAGTTATGAGGAAAAATCTTCTCATGACGCAGGGGTACGTACATTTTCCGTCGTAACTTTATAATTGGTACAAATGTTACTGGAAGAAACCAGATTTATAATAAATGTCTTAAGATGGTTTTGAGGTTACAAAACTTATATTGACCTCAGCTGTTTTATTTTTTAAGGGTTATTTCTGTGCGTACGTTACAATAATCTTAAAAGATCCAAACGTTGATGTCCAAATATTAACCTGAAGATGACATAAGAAGGTCAAAACATTGTTATGTACTTTATTTTAATGAAAGTTTTAGTACTCACACTAGCCTTCTTGAGAATATGTCGAAACGACCATTTCATGTTTTGTAAATATGAGAATCATTTAGTTTCATCTAGTGGAACGGACGAAATATATTGTTACCTATATCAAATCATAAATTTATTTAAAAAAAAATACACACAGATATGTAACTACATTCCTAGTGATATAAGTCATCACATATACTCTTGAGCCAACAGGGACTCACGTTACAAATTAACTACTTTATTGTTATACAAAAGAGCTTCGACAACCATAGTGTTAACGACTACAACGTCGGAGTATCACTATAACTTCACGATATAATTATACTTCTGTATCTATTCATATTATTGGTCAAAAGAAACTAACTACAGAAGTAGCATTTGTAATAGATGGGTAAATGTAACATCTACAGTAATAAACTACAAGATCAAGACATAAGGTCACATATTAACCTTTTGTATTCCAAAGTATTTCGGGTCATCACATACTAATTTTTCATGCATCAACTCACTTGGATAAATACTATCTCCCTCTATTGTTGCAACGGTAAGTCTGTTGTGTGCTTAGAACGCTAGAACCCAGATTTCGATATCCTTAATGGGCAGAGTACAGACAGCCTATTGTGAACTTTGACCTTCACACCAATCTAACAAATACATTATTTCCCTCCACATTAGCGTACTATGTTATTTATTTACCTCTCGTGGACTACCTCGTTTGTTACTAGTTAGGCACATGGCTACATAATATGGTATCTGCGTTCTGCCCATCTTGAGTATGGAAACCTGGTTTTAGTGATATAACTCCACAGGCATATTGCTCTGCCACTGGGGACAGATTACTTCGTACTTGTGACCTTTTGTTGCTAAACGCTAATTTACATAATAGCTATGCTATGCTCACAGCTGGTGTCACAATCTGATTTGTAGGTTTGAAGCCTTTTACCTTACCACTGAGATGTTGCGATTATTTATTTGTAATAAAATTCACTGTCTTTTTAAACTATTCGTATTTAACGTTTATTATGAAGCGAATTAATGTAAACTTTAGACATTAGATGATTACTAGAATATTGTATATATTTTTAGGCACAAACCTTGACCAGTAGATGGTACTACATCGATTAGGTTATACCGTTGGAAACTGTGTTTCAATATCTGGTGTTAGCAGAGCACAGATAGCCCATTCTATTGCGTTATAATTAACAACAAACAAAATTTATTTCGTTTGTTATTTTCAAAAGTTTTTCACAATACCTTTATTGATACGAAATTTAAGATTTATTTATCATTTTCTAATACTGATCACTTCATTATACCTATCAACCATAATATGTTATATACATATAAATATAACATTTATCAAGCCTTTTTAAGTAACCTTTGTACACGTTAAGCCTCTTTAATTACGTGGCTGATGCTTTTCACAAGACCAATAAATATATATATATATATATTAGGCTGATTAAATCAGTGGTTCAAAAAGTAGGGCCGACAGAAGTTTCATATACGTAGGTGGATATTTGTATCTGGATGTTGTGTGGATAGCTGGTTAAATCTCAGCATCCATCATGCTCAGCATGGTGAAAGTACCTTAGCATCCCTCTCAATTTTTGATTTAGTCACAGAAGCTGGTGCTTTCTAGCAAATGGCTCAATGACACCACTTCGCACGTCGTTGCAATGGAAACCACTTTGTTTAGTACTTCAGTATCCGTAACACCCAAGTAACAATCACCCCATAGTTCTCTGTCTTTTCTCGTTAGACATTAATTCATTGTTGTCATATAAAAATACCGAGGGATTAAAAATAGATAAACATTAGGATCAGAATAGGTTTTCTCTCGTTTGTTTCTACTAGGTCACTTGACAATATGATCCTGTCTGGAACATAAATTATGTCACTCTTACTTTAAAAGTCAAGTTAGAGAGTATAGTAGGTTACTTAAACCATACGTAAATAGGAATAATAACATATTATGATATAAAAGATACCATATTAGGTATATCAGATACAGTATGAAATTATTTCGAAAGTGAATGGATGGAATGGTGTAAAGCAATATATTTATGTCGCTACTTATTAAAACAACTAAATTTAACATCAAGCAACTTACATTAAACTCATAATAACTATCAGACATTAATGATTAACTTAGGAAATATATTTTAAAATTTTCTAAAATAAACTATAAAATCAGACTGAGGAAGGACAGTGAGACTTTAGACAAATTCATTGAAGATGTAGTACGATATTCTTCATGGTTTTATTTACATTGAAGATGTAGTATGATATTCTCTATGATTTTATTTACATTGAAGATGTAGTATGATATTCTCTATGGTTATATTTACATTAAAGATGTAGTATGATATTCTTCATGGTTTTATTTACATTGAAGATGTAGTATGATATTCTTCATGGTTTTATTTACATTGAAGATGTAGTATGATATTCATCATGGTTCTATGTACATTTGAAGATGTAGTACGATATTCTTCAGGGTTTTCTTTACATTGAAGATGTCGTGTGATATTCTCTATGGTTTTATTTACATTGAAGATGTAGTATGATATTCTCTATGATTTTATTTACATTGAAGATGTTGTATGATATTCTCTATGGTTATATTTACATTAAAGATGTAGTATGATATTCTTCATGGTTTTATTTACATTGAAGATGTAGTATGATATTCTCTATGGTTTTATTTACATTGAAGATGTAGTAAGATATTCTATATAGTTTTATTTACTTTGAAGATGTAGTATGGTATTCTCTATGATTTTATCCAAATTCTTCAAGTTAAGTTATGGACATTATTATCACTTATTAAAGTGTCTAGAAAATAAACTTTATGATCTTCTACTGTAAACTCTGTACTGATATGTTTGTTGTTGAAATATTAGAGAAATTACGAAGCTTCATGAGTGTTCTCATAACAAACGTGTCATCACCATATCTTTGATAGTAAAGAGGCTGAAAATAATTTTCTGTCTACTGTATTTTATACAAACACAATATAGATTTGTCATAAACGGCCCCTATCTAGAACCCATGGGAAGTGTAACGATCTGATCACGTAGCTTGTTATTATGACGGAAGTGAGATTTGTTAACTGCAATGTTTATTAATTACACAGAAAGTGGTTTATGGGTGGCCACATTGCTGGAAATCAAAATGGTGCCAAAGTTTATAGTCTTTTCCAAAGGTATATTTATAAACAATGATTCAACGTCAAAACGTGCACGGTAAGACAGTAATATACCAGAATGTTTTTAACACTAGTAACTGAGCTCCGATACCTGTAGTGGGAAGATAATAGATTGGTTTATGTAGCTTTGTGCTTGGTAACAAACAACAAGACATTAATTTCCATGCCCTTCTATTTTATTTCCTAAGAAACTTCAAAACTGTAATTTCATATTATTCATTGGTGGTAAACTTGCAGAAGTTTAGCTGCAAACTACCTAATCTGTAGCTACAGGTTCTCATGCTGTGAAGAAAAAAAAATTCATTGCTAAATTTGTTGTTCATTAATCTTAGGTAAATAATAAAACAATCGTTTCACAGAAGTGGAAAAATCAATTAATATATCTTCAGCTACTTTAAAACAATGAGGATTTATGACACATGAATGTTGCTCCCCAGTGGCTCAGCGGTATGTCTGCGGATTTACAACACTACAATCCATGGTGGGCAGAGGACAGATAGCCCCTTGTGTAGCTTTGTGCTTAATTCAAAACAACAACAACAATACATGAATATTTACCTTACTTATACAAGTGGGTCAATTGAATAATCTTAATTTCAAGTAACCAACTAAAGAGGTACACAGTGAATGTCTCCATTGGCACAGCTATATTTCTGTGGACTTACAACACAGTATATTTGTGTGTGAAGAGCACATTGTGTAGCTTAGTACTTAACTTCAAACTAATACACAATGATAATTTTATTGTGCTCATCGCGGGTATCAAAACGTAATTTTTGGTCTTATAACTCTTCAGACATGTCACTGGGAAGGGACATCATAAAAGAGAGAGCAAATATCTTGTGAAGAAAGTTACAGGTGACTGGCTTCCTTACTTCTGATCGGTATTTAAACTTAACCATGTGTCGACAGGTTACTGTTCAAATTCAAATTTTCTATTTCAGTGAGTGTTTTCTTCATAAACAAGTCTCCTTTTGATGAGTTAGCGGCTACGCTACAGACTTAGGGTTTGATTTTCTGCAGTGGACAGAGCGCACATAATCCATTCTGTTGCTTAATAGTAAATAAAAAATTGTTCTTAATAAGGTCCAGATACTGCAATAGAGCTACAGTTAAAAAAAATTAGTTATTGAGTTTAATACAACAAAAGATATATTATTTTGGATAAACCAGAACATAAAAATACCTTATTTAATTAGTGTGACAGACAGGGTTATTTTCAACCTTGTTGGGCACATTTTTAGCTTGTTATAAATAACATAGTTATTGTTTTTTAAAAGATTAAGCCCAGCATTGCCAGGTGGTTAGAGTGCTCCACTCTGAGTATCAGGTGTACAAATTTCGTTGATACCAAACATACTCGCTCTTACATCCGTTGGGACATTATAAGTGACGGTCAAATCCTGTATGTTGGTAAAAGGGTAACTCAAGAATTGGCAGTGAGTGGAGATGATTAACTCTCTTCCCTCTAGTCTTACATCGCTAAATTAGGGACGAGTGGCGCACTCGTGTAGCTTTGCGAGAATTTCCAATAAAAAAACGTTCAAAAGATTGAACCCAACCGTTTTTTTTTTCTACTGAACATTTAAGTGTGCAAATCGCTGGCATCAAAACCCCATTTTTGGCCACCACTTTGCCGATATGGTCAGTTTTAGTTTTTTTTGTCATATTTTTAGCTTATGAGAAAAACATAAAGTTTTCGTATCTTAAAAAGATTAAGGCCTACACTTTGTGTGGTCTCATAAAAGATGAAAGTTTCTTGATTATTACACATTAAACTTTGTCAATTTAAATGTGTTTAAAAAACAAAATTAAAATATTTTAGCACAAAGAAACAAGAATTTAATGATATAAATAACGTATGAATTATTAACTTTGGTAAAATTCATTTATGTTCAACATTATTTGTGTCGTGTTCGTCTTGTGGTAGAACTCCGAGTTTCGGAGTTCGTAAGCATTAATTGAATCTGTGTGACACTATAAACTATACATCGAAACGTTAAGCTGTAAGTGTGTAATAAAAGAGCAATGATTCAACATCCTTTAGTGTGTGTGTGTACGGTTATGTTTTTACTTTCTTTTTGTTCTGAAGTAAAAATTAGGGACACAGTAGATAGCCTTATTAACATTGTCATAAAGGCAAAATATGAAATAAATAATTATATTATGTGTATTTACTAGTATACTGTGTTCTAGTGGTGGATTGAAGGTAGGTGTTCCAAAAACGTTTTCTTAGTTTAGACTCAATTTAAGTACTGAATTTTTATTTTAAGGATATGACGACGACATACTCTGTTTTATTCGTTGCGAAAAATAAAAAAATGAATATTTATCAATTCTCCAGTCAGTGTCAAGTCACTAATGTATGCACCACACAGGTATCTTTCTTTCTGGCACGTGTTCAACCTACAGCACAACTGTTTTGTGTTGTTTCAGTTATTCTTATAAGTTAATTAGATTAATAGTCCCGCCCAGAAAAAAAACAAAATAAAAAAAAGAATGTGACATTGTATTACACAGTTTGTAACTGCTGTTTCTAAGTTATACACGTACAATAACAATATTCACCTCAGCAACACGAGAGTTAGACAGAGCACAGTTTCTTTTCAAAAATTAGTCATAACTTTTCCGTTACCATACACTGTGACATTCAGCTCTGAATCAGGTTAGTTTCGATGTTTATGCATTTTACTTTATTTATATACATTTGACTCTTCTTAATGTTGACCCAGTCGATTGAAGTAAGGTAAAAAACAGTTTCAGTACAGTCTATACTTCGTAATTAAAGACCATTGTAAAGGGATCAAACTGTCAAAAGCCTGATATAGCAACTTGTTACGACACATTCGTGCATCCTTTAAGGTCTTACGTCCTCTTCTGCAAGAAATAAGACTAAAAGAAAAAACACAACCAAACATATCAGTCAATAAACTAGTTTATCTAATATCAGACTTCAGAGAGTTTCTTCAGTTTACTGTGGTTCTATTTTACAGTATTTGTAACAATGATAATATGTTCTTATTGTTATTATCTCTTGTGATGTACAGTTATTAATCGAGAATTTTGATAACGTACTATGATGGTTAGGGTTGAAAGTTGGCGAAGGTACATACGTTTCTGTTTAAACAAGAAAATTCATTATTAGCTAAATTTACACATCTGAATTATTAGTTTGTTTCAGATTGAAAACCCTGCAGATGGCGAGATATTTACGGACAGCATTTCTTGTTTTTCGTTGTCCGTTCTTTAATTTCAAAATATAAAATTATTACTTGTCTCTGTAAATCACTTGACACGCTTTTGCGTTAAATAATTATCGTAATATTTCGTAACTTAGTTTGATAGCACAGAGCTTTCATAATATTAATTTTTTTAATTCTAAGACTTTAAAAGCAGAATAGAGAGGTTTGATT
The DNA here is from genome assembly GCF_004210375.1 of Tachypleus tridentatus. Taxonomy (NCBI): domain Eukaryota; kingdom Metazoa; phylum Arthropoda; class Merostomata; order Xiphosura; family Limulidae; genus Tachypleus; species Tachypleus tridentatus. Next base: position 144,726,757 of record NC_134833.1, read on the forward strand.
CTTGTTTCTCGATATCATAATAACCTATAGAACCTGGTAGATCACGTGGTGCAGAAGTAATTAATGTAGTTTTAAAAATCTTTACAAATATTTTATGAAGCTAGTTTTTTATCCGGAATAACATTTTTCAAAGTAAACACAAGTAAAGAAATAATCGTTTAAAATATCTGATATATTCTTCTCACAATTTAGTTCAGTTAGAGAGTTATCCGCCATCTCTGTAACCAGTAAACCTTAATTTAAAAGAGAAATCCTGTTAAACCTGAGTGACAAATGCAGTTGATCAATCTTCTTACGTAATGAAACACTCCATCTTTCTTTATAGCTAGTATATTTTTCCAATATTCAATAAAAACATACCGTTTAAAATAACTTTCAACGTGGTTCATATCAACTTTATAATTATGCAAATGAAATTTTAACTTGGTGTATTGGTTTAGAACTATGTTAAATATCCTAAACTGGATGAACATCTGAAGATATTTTAGGAATTATGTCCAACAACATTATTAATGGATAAATGCTGAAAAACATTTACTAACTTATGATTTAAGTTACGTTAATCTAATCAAACTATTGTAACAATCATTAATTTGTACGTAACCTTTTTAGTTCTATTTGTATATTTAACTTTATCTTGGTCGGAAATTATTATTTAAAATATAAAATCCTGGTTTAAAACACATGTACAGATGTACCAAGAGATAATTTTATATTAAAATAATAAACTTACAAAAAAGACCGATCATCAATACCAAGATTTATATACGACATATTTTCTATTACAAACATTGAAGACCGTTTTATATTTCTCCACAGAAAGGAATTAGGATGAAACCGTAAATAAGTCGTTTTCAATTCTTCAGAAATATATACTAAGAACAAAATCTGAGAAGTCTAGTGCTTTATTGTATTAATAAGATATATTAAGAAATAAGTTAATGCAAATAGGTTCAAATTAATATTTTAATTTTTATTCGCAGCATCTTTCTCGACATCTAACTGTGGACATGAGAACTTCTGACAAGACATTCAGTTTTAAGAAGTTCAAGACTGTTCCTGGAATTGGAATTATTTTGGGAATGATATCAGGATTCATGTTTTCTCTGGCGATCCTGAATTTGAAGCTGGTGTCAGAAATTAGTTCGGCCCAGTTTCTGGTAACTCAAGCTCTTATCCAGTGGGGAATTTATAATGTTTTTATTATTTATTCGAAAGCCAATTACATCGGAGAAAAAAGAGAAAGAACTATTTTGTTTTTTAGAGCTTTATTTGGTGGAATAGTAAAAGCCCTAATGATATACTGTTTTCATTGGCTCCCTCTTGCGGATGCTTCCACAATCGATTCCTCTTCTCCAATGTTCATTAGTTTGCTTGCTAACTTGGTTTTGAGAGAACCTTGTGGGGCTTACAATGTATTCGTCTTAATGCTGACAATGACGGGCATTATTTTAATTATCAAACCAACGTTTATCGTAGGAACGTTTCAAGATATTCTTGACGTAGATAATCGATTTAAAGGAATTATTTTTGGATTTTCTGCGTGTCTATTGAAAGCTTGTTGCTATACAATGGCCCGTAAACTTCAAAAAACACCACCTCAAGTTGTGGCTGCCATTATGTCTACTTTTAGCCTTGTTGTGGGAACTTTTCTACTGTTCTTGTTCGAAGAAATCCAAATATCATCTTGTGGTAAAAGCAGTATTCTTGTTGTGAGTTCTGGAATTTGTATGACACTGTGTGAACTCCTCACCACAATAGCCTTACAAGTGGAAAATGCTAGACCTGTGTCTGTTGCTCAAACTGTAAATATAATTACAGCCTTTTTGTTCGATATTTTGATATTAAATACCATCCCCACCTGGTACAGCATTTTTGGCGCTGTTTTAATTTTTGTTGGTGTTCTTTTAACAACATTAAAGAAAGTGAATTAGTTCTTAATATATCAATATAACAATTTTCTTGATGCTCTTATTAATATTATTTGGTTTCTATTAATTTTTGCATTATATAACCGATAACCGATGCTCGTAATGTAGTTCACAATAAATAGTTTTAACATTGGTGCTTGAAGTTAAGTCTATAACTTTCGATAGTTATTAAATACACCACTGATGATAGTGGGTAGGAGCTTGAGTTCTACTACAAGTTTTTCAATGATAGTGACATACATATCCACGTGATGAGTTTCTTGTTTCACCTTGATGAACGTGGTTATTACAGATCTGTTTCTGACCTCAAGATAAACTTTCTATGTTTTAATGAGACATTCTCGTTTTTTCACGAAACTTCCATGTGTTTATTTCTGCTTCATTTGTTTGTTTTTAGAAATTTTCAGTAAATAAAAAGAAATTACAGAAGAAGGAAAAACTTTCGTACTGTTTATTTTTTTTACGTGAGAAATGATTTAAATAAAAAGTAAACAACACTATATTTGAAACATGTGTACGTTCATTTCCTTACAATTTTATAAAGTTTTATATAAACCATGAATTAAAAACAAGATCTTTATATTTCCAATTATTTGTTGATGACTCCTGAAAATATTTGCGGTAGCTTTGAATATTCCTTGAAATTTCCTTCGCTTGAATGTTTATCATTGTATCATTTTCCCGTACTTAAGTTAAGCCACTCTTTATTGCTGCTATATGTGTTAAATTGTTCCCCAGTGGAACAGCGGTATGTCTGCTGACTCACAACGCTAAAATAACCGTGGTTGACAGAGCACAGATAGCTCATTAGTTAGCTTTGTGCTTAATTACAAACATTCAAAAATGTGCTAGATCGTAAATACTGAAATGTTTCAAAAATGTAGTTTGTTTTTAAGATGTCCCTTTTACCCGACTACTCATTGTTGTTTGATAATTTAAATCCATTATAGTAACTAATAACTCACATTGTATTTGACGTCCAAAATATATTTCTTTCGAGTTTTAAATCTTAACATCATTTGTAACTGATCGTGTGGATAAGGTTATCGAAAGTATTCCAAACTTTTTCATCAACATTCTCTGTGTACTTATGTTGTAACGTACGTTCTGATTGAGAAGTATTTAAAAATAAAAAGAGACTTCTAATTTTAAAACCAAAACTCTTCTGTTTCAATCGTTGTTATCACTTGAGGATAATTCCATTGTGCTGAACAAAATATTTTCTTAAAATCACCAAGTTTAATTCACTTACATGTAATCTTATTTCAGTTGTACTTTAAACCTCCGACCATACATTGAGCGAAGAATGAAGAGAGCTAATAAAGTAAAATAATGACTTTTGAAGATCCCTAAACAACCATATAGGTGTCGCTTTTCTTTATTCTACACGACATATTTTAAATTATTCTGCTATCGTTTTGTTCTAATTTTAGGTGCAAATTTTACAGCTTACAAAACATACAAATTAATGGCTCACAATATATCTTTTACGTTTGTTTTTTTGAATTTCGGGCAAAGTTTGTTTTTGAATTTCGCACAAAGCTACTCAAGAGCTACCTGAGTTAGCCGTCCCTAATTTAGCAGTGTAAGACTAGAGGTAAGGCAGCTTGTCATCACCACCTACCGACAACTCTTGGGCTACTTTTTTACCAACGAATAGTGGTATTGACAGTCACATTATAACGCCCCCACGGCTGGAAGGGCGAACATGTTTGGTGCGACGGGGATGCGAATCCGCGACCGTCAGAATACGAGTTGAACACCAGAAGACACCTGGTCATGCTGGCCCTATTTTTTTGTGACGATTCTTATCTAAAACTAAAAAAATCTGTTCTTAAAATCATTGAACCAATTCTTGTGGACAACGAATTCAGTAGGATTTCTATAACACTCAGTTTTCAACCTTTTTAAAACCAAGGTGATTTCAATAATAATGAATTTTTAAATTATGCAAACACGATTTTAACAAAATTAAGCTTTTAAACTTTGTAGATATGGTATCAATAAGAAATAGTTTTCAATTTTTGAAACCATAGTGTCAGTAACACTCATATTTAAACTCTGCATACTTGATTTTACTAACACTCAGGTTTCAAACTGTGCACAATAAGTATACTATAAATAATAACCAGTTTTAAACTTTGGAGACATGTTAAGCTTATTATAGTAAAATCAGGCTTTAAATACGTATAGCATGTTCAGTGCGACAAAGAATTACGTTGCTTTATGGTCACTTCACACACAAAAACTAGTGAAATAGTAAAATACGAAATTTCAAAAACGAAAGAGTATTCCAAGCATATACTTAAGGTTTAGTGTGGGTTCAATATGGTGTAATGTTCCAAGATAGAATTTCGATAGGCATGGTAATTTTAAATAGTGTTTCTTCACGCTGTAAATATTGTTCTGTCCCCCGCTAGTACAGCGGTTGTCTTCGGATTTACAACGCTACAATCAGGGGTTCGATTCTTCTCGGTGGGCTGAGCAGATAGCCCGATGTGGCTTTGCTATAAGAAAAGACACACAAATATTGTTCGTACTTTATCCTTGAAAAACAATTACAACTAAACTGTGTATTAGTGTTTTCTGGGTGTATATTTTGTATTTGTGAAATATATATATATATTTAGGTTTGCACAAAATTAAAAAAAGAAACAAATTACTTTTACCTACATGCATAATGTTACTTTTATAATGATTACAATTAATGTTCCATTTATTTGCTCATCTTAATAAATGATCTAAACCAGTTTTCACACTATCAATATCCTCTTCAAAGCTAGCAATACCCAAAACTTTGACATCAGTAACAAATTCAGGTAATATTTTTATTTCATCAACATTCCTTCTTGAACCTCATTAAGGTAAATCAAAAACAGGAATGATTCTAAGACTGACATTCATCTAGTTTAACAAAACACCATTCCAAAAACACTCTTTCACCCAGACACTCTTCTGTCCAATTAGTTTACTTATCTCCCATATTTAACGAAATAAATCTTTTACAAGCCTTTTATGTTTCACCTTGTCAAATGCTTTCTGAATATCCAGATACACCAAATCTACATCCTTACCCTCATCCACCTGAGCAGCAACGTTTAAAAAGAAGGTCTGAAAGTTTGGAACACAAGATTTTCTCTCAGTGAAAATATGTATTATCTCCAAAAAAATTCTAAAGTTTATAACATGTTTTATTACAATCTTTCAGCCAGTCATTTCTTCGAACATCTTTTTGATGTCCCGTTTCACCAACGTTCCTGGTATTCAATAATATTTTAAACGTCTCGTGCTACCAGTCAATTCATAATTCTAATATTTGTGATGCTTTTCTTTAATTTTATTTCTTATATCCTGTGTAAGCCAACTTGGTTTGTTACTTGCAGCTGTAATTATCCTTCTATAAATGCCCCTCGTTAGTACAGCGGTATGACTCCGTATTTACAACGCTAAAAGTAGGGGTTCGATATCTCTTGGTGGGCTCAGCAGATAGACCTATGTGGGTTTGTTATAAGTAAAACACACACTTTATATAAATAAAATATATAAACACGATTTAAAGAATATTAGGTATGTTGAGCAAAAGTTTGTAAGGTAAGTCCATCTAGTTGCTCTCCCTCAACACAGCAGTTCCAGAATAGAAATGGTTGTGCCTGAACTGTAGAGGTTTTAAAGACAACAAACTTCTATTAATATGACTTTTTGTTTTAACACGTTGTATTGCACTTAGAATAAAACATAGAAACAAGTCCAATAAACAAGATATTTTTTAAAATTTCTCTTCGTTTCAAACACACGTATTTAATTACCACAATCTGTCTAAACACGTGACGTATCATCATCAGCTGTTAACTTTCTTTGACGCCATACAAATGACTCAGTTTAATATTTATATGGAAAAAGTTGATAGTCCACAGTGAATTATAGTTTATTTTAATTTTAATTATTGATAAATGAAAGTGTATATTTTGAGAAAAAACATTTCTAACAGCATCATTGCATATCATAATCTAATGTGTTATACTAGTCTGACATCAATAACAAAAACAAAAGGTCCATGTCATATTTTTATTTTATGGTACTTTTGGGTATCAGCATGAAAATTAACAAAATTCTTAATTTGTATGTTTTTATGGTGCAGTGTTCACCATAAAAATTATTTTATTTAGGTGCTAATTAATCTTAAATCACCTAGTGAGGTGAAGAGAAACTAAAGCTTGTAACCTAAATTCCCACCCACAACAAACTGATGTCATTCCATCCACGTAACACAGGGGTATTATTAAGATTTACTCATTTCGAAAAATTATTTGTTAGTGTACATTAATGTGTTTCGTGTAAAAAATTTTTCTCCATAATAAATAAATATATGTATATTCCTCACAATGAGAGATAATTTTCTTTACTAAATAAGGTCTAAATTCATTCCATAAAATGAATTTCATTTTCAAACACCATGACAAAAATCGTCTAATATGATTAAAAGTCAAATAACTTTCATTGTGTATCTGTTTTGTTACAGTGCAATATTTTGTTCAGCAATAACATTTAAACATATAAATATTATAAGGTGTAGAGATAATAAGGGGACCCTCAAATGTTAATTTAGTTTTATATGAAGCACAAAAGAAGATAAACATATTATAAAAGAGCACATTATTGACAAAAAATCTCTAATATATGAAAAATATCCGTCTGTTTATCTGCATCATCCTAAATACGTTACATAAATCCTTATAAAAATTATACTGTTTGAGATATATGCAAAATAACTGAAAGAGATTAATGACACTAGCGTATAGCTCTTGTCATATTTACCATAATACAAATAAGTATCGTTAAATATAGTAAAGTAACTGAAAACTGTTGAACAAAAGAGAATTATTGGAAGGATGCTGGGGTGATATTTATAGGTATAATGAACACTTTAATACTGCATAAACATCACTACTTCTATTACATCAGTCCTTCAGTTATCATTAGTTGAAGTACCTCTGGTTTAGTTGAACATCCAGAGCAGGTGAGAAGAGTGTTGATAAATAAATATATACAACATGTAACAACTGATAAGATAATTTAAATAATAGCCACTCTGGACCATCATGCGTTCATCATAGTTTGGGATTTTGAAACATCTTTAGCATAAACATTGTTATGTAGCCACTTTTATTGAAATAAATAAATATTGAAAATATTTCTTTGTTAGTTATACGTGCAGTGTCACCTATATGAAACTTCTGTCAGCTCTAGTTTTGAAATCACTGATGTAATCTGTCGAATGTTTATACATTTATTTTGTAAAAAGCATCAGCCACTTAATTAATATTGCTTAACGCACATATAGTATAGACACAGAATTTTAAATTTAACTCTATCTAACATATATTTAACATATCTAATATATGTGTGTTCATTTTTATACTGGAACAATGTATAAATTAAAGGGTCGGCAATGTATCGTTCCAGCCTATGAAACATGTATTATTTTTCAGAATATCTGGAACGGTATTTAACGTTCAATCAGTGTACAAACGATCACAATTCGACAATAATTGTAGGTTCATTCTTGTACATAAAATCAATATTCGACTATCTGTTTCACTAGACTTAAACACTAAAAATTGTTTTCCATTTCAGGTTTATCCTACTCTTCTGTCAAACAATGTCTCTTCAATAATATGGAGCAACTAATATTATATTTTATTTCCCACGTAAATTCTGAAGAGTTAATTTATGCTGTTTACAGATGGAAATTCAACTACCGCCGATTGGCTGTGCCCAGACAATGCATGTAGGTGAATATAATAAGATGTGTTACGTATATTATTGAATCACTTTGTCTGTTGTTCATCATATTTTTAGCTCCAACTTCAGTGAAATCATCAGAATGGTTGTTTGTCTTTAACAAATAAATATTCGTTGAAGTCTAACTCAGGTTTTTTTCTTTTACTGATAGTAGAAACTAAAAACATCCTTCGTTTCTAGTGTTACGTATTATAATTTTTCTCTGACAGGTCTCTGATTCATTATTCTAGGTATTGTGATGACAAATATCCTGAAACTAAGCTAAATTTTATTTTAATGTAGAATTTAATTAAATTTGAAGATGTAGTAATTAATGATGTTTGCCAACAATGTTAATGCACACAGTTTTCTTTTTTAACACATGGGTATTTTAATATGTTAGTGATAACATAATTTACAAAAATTGTCTTTCCAAACAGTTGTTAGAGATTTGATAAACAAAAATCTTACAAACTAACAAAAACAAATGAGTCTTCAATGTGGTCTGGAAATGAATATTTTATCAATTGTTGACTATGAGTGAATTAATTTCGACTTGATATCGGTACAGTTTACTTAGCAGGTAAATATGAACCTCTTTTCATTTTGCACGTCAGATTTTCACCGCTAAAAGTATCTAATATTAAAGTAGAAATACTAACATTTCATGATAATTCGCTGAGTTTAAATAGTTTGTAACTGTTTGAAACATATAAATGTTTCTGGTCAGTATTTGTAGTTTTTTTATTAATAAACTTTATTCATAACTATAGCTCCCTAGGATTATAGTATACAAACCGAAGCAAATCAACAGTATACACGATGAATTAGATACCACTTATAAGTTTGAGAGGAAATCTTCTAGAAATTTCAGCTAATTCAACAATATTGCTATTTACGTGCATATATACGTTTTTTGATTCTTACATTCGAGAATCTTCTACAAATTTAGCGAACAGGAGTGAATGTCACAATACACGTTTAACAATGAAGAAATAGAAGAGGCAATATTTGAAGGATTAGTATTGTATTGAAAATAAGCTCAGAATTTTTCCTATCAATTTAACTGTGTCCAACTAATTACTTTTAGTTATTTAATATTGTTGTTTCATATCTAAGAACTACACATAAAAATAAACTAATAACAGATTTTATCCAATTAAATATATTACATTTTCACATATCTCACAATTCCTTGAAAAAACAGTCTTAACATAATTATAGCTTTGAATGGAACTATTGAAATTTCATCGTTTGCATATCTATTTCCTTTACTTTTCTGTCATACATAGATAACTCTTCACTGTAGTGTTTTTTAATTGGTTTTCAGAATCAGTTTAAATATCAGATTTAATATCAACATATCTTTACCAACCAGTAGATGGACAATATACATACGTATATATGTTTTTCTGAGATATAAAATATACACATCGAAAACTAATACACAACATAAATATTATTGTTTTCCAATGATAGAATATAAACAATATTAGAGCGTGAAGAGAAACTATTACAATATTAAAATGCTTATCGAAGTTTCAGTCTGGAACATCCCACATGGTACCTGGATTTGATGACAACTATACCATATGTAAGGGTAAACTTAGAATCATATTTCATTTTTATAATTTTGTTTCTTTACTAGGTTATGTGTTTTAAATGAGCGTAAAGCTACAGCATGATCTATTTGTATCCTAGGCCTACAACAGCCATGTTTTTAGTATCACAAGCCTATCGTGTTTGCAAAGTTTCAAAACTGGATATTATTGAAATTATGTTTATACTGCTACTGCATAGTTTACACCCTGAGTGTTATTAAAACCATGTTTGATCTACAACAATTAAAACAATGTTACTGAAAACATATCTGGTCTATAAACAGTTTAAAAAATTAGTATTATTGAAACATACTTACTTTGAATCGTCCGTGATATGAAACACGATGGAAAGTTATTTTGACTGACAAACACAGTACGGTTTCTTAGTTAATACATCAGAATAAAATAATATTGATAATAATAACATTGTTGGCTAAAACGAGGTAATTAAAATTACAGTTAATATTTACATAATGTCTGATCGATTATAACTTGAATTACGTCATTTAGTTTTATGAAATAAGTTTAGGCCTACATTAGTTTGTTTGTCTGATAGCGTTAATTATTCTTCGAATAAGGAACAATTTATCGATCTAATACATAACTGAAATAAGGCGTAGCTTCAATATCTTCCACAAAAATGATTCAGTAAAGAAAACTCAGGCGAAGAGCATGGAAACTACCGTAAAATTCTTGCAGTATATTTAATATCCATCGAAAGTAATTTACTTAGCTTAAAGCATTAGTGTTAAAACTATTTATTGTGAACTACATTACGAGCATCGGTTATCAAAAGCTTTGAAATAATAATAATAAAACAGTGAAAAAGTTATTACGCAAAAAATAATAGAAATCAAATAATATTAATAACAGTACGAAGTAAATTGTTATGTTAAAATATTAAGAACTAATTCACTTTCTTTAATGCTGTTAAAAGTACACTAACAAAAACCAAAACAGCGCCAAAAATGCTATACCAGGTGGCGATAGTATTCAAGATGAAAATATCGAACAAAAAGGCTGTAATTATATTTAGAGTTTGAGCAACAGACACTGAGCCAGCGTTTTGCACTTGTAAGGCCACTGTGATGAGGAGTTGATTCAGTGTCAAACAGATGCCAGAACTCACAACAAGAACACTGTTTCTGCCACAAGATGATATTTGAATTTTTTTGAAGAAGAACAGTAGAAAAGTTCCCACAACAAGGTTAATGGTAGACATAATGGCGATCACAACTTGAGGTGGTGTTTTTTTAAGTTTACGGGCCATTGTATAGCAACAAGCTTTCAATAGACACGCAGAAAATCCAAAAATAATTCCTTTAAACCGATTACCTACGTCATGAATATCTTGAAACGTTCGTACAATAAACTTTGGTTTGATAACTAAAATAATGCCCGTCATCGTCAGCATTAACACGAATACATTGTAAGCCCCACAACGTTCTCTCAAAACCAAGTAAGCAAGCAAACTAATGAACACTGGAGAAGAGGAATCGATTGTGGAAGCAACCGCAAGAGGGAGCCAATGAAAACAGTCTATCATTAGGGCTTTTACTATTCCACTAAATATAGCTCTAAAAAACAAAATAATTCTTTCTCCTTCTTCTCCGAAGTAATTGGCTTTCGAATAAATAATAAAAACATTATAAATTCCCCACTGGATAAGAGCTTGAGTTACCAGAAACTGGGCCGAACTAATTTCTGACACCAGCTTCAAATTCAGAATCGCCAGAGAAAACATGAATCCTGATGTCATTCCCAAAATAATTCCAATTCCAGGAACAGTCTTGAACTTCTTAGAACTGAATGTCTGGTCAGAAGTTTTCATTTCCACAGTTGTCGACAAAGATGCTGCGAATAAAAGTTAATGTAGTAATTTTTGTCTTGATTATCTCTTAAAACATCTTATTAATACTATAAAGCGTTAGATTTGTCAAATCTTATTTTAATAAATCATTCTAAAACTTAAAAATGACTACTTTACAGATTGATCCAAATTCCTTTCTATAAACGAGTGTAATATGATTTTCAGTGTGATAATACAAGCATATCATGTATTACATTTCTATACATATATGTGTTTTAAACAATTTTTTATCAATAGTTTCTAACCAAGATCAAGGCAACTATAAAGACAGAACTAAGAACGTAACGTACAATTTAACAAAGTTAATTATTATAACAGTATTTTCAGATAAACGTAATGGCATAAGTTAAACACAAGATATTTAAAATTCATGAAAGATAAAACGATTTATGCATCAACGATTTTGTTGGTAGTTATTACAAAACACGTTTCCAGAGGTTTTTCTACTTTATATAAAATTTAAAAGTTCAAGAAAGTTGGCGAAACAGAGAATTAGAACATCCAAAAGAATGTATAAAAATTTTGGGAAAAACTTAAACATTAACAGTAAGGATTTTTTATTCGAACAAAATGTTAGAATCGGGACTAACTCCTTGTGGACTGATGAGGAAAGGATTATATTTGATTATTATAAAATGCTTTTTCTTCATTAGTTTTATTTAATCAAGGCTTAATGAGTATTACTCATCTTTAAGAATTGATAGATTAAAACAGGTATGAACAAGATAACTGCATATATTCTGAAGCTGTTAAATAAATTTAGGAAGATTAAAGAGTGATAAGGCTACTCGGCGAGATAATATTTCTCTGGGTGTTTTAAATAACAGCAAGGATTGGATATGTGAGCCATTTGCCTCCGTTTTTGGTAAGCCGTTGAAAAGTGGAGAAGCACCACCCGATTGGAAATTAGGTAATGTCGCTTCTGTCTTCGAGAGAGAAAAATAGAAGTTGTGTAAATAATTATAGGCTTATTATATTAGTTGTTAGTTGTGTGAAAGGCTTTGGAATTTCTAATAAAAGAAAAACTTCTTAAATTCAGTTAACAATATTTAGAATATTATCAGATAGTCAACATGATTTCTCTACGGGAAAATCTTACCTTTACCTTTCTGTCACATTTTGAAAATGTATATGTATCTGTATATATAGATGACGGTAAGAGTGTATATTTGGTTTTTAATTAGTAGAGCATGAGAGCTCGTAAAAGGATGGGAGGTAAAAAAGGAGAAATTTGGTGATGATGGTGTGTGCGTTGGATTATGGTTGAAATTTGTTCTTTAGAAAATTGCTTGTAATCTTCGTTACATAGCTCATTTATAAATAAATATACATGTAGTGTTACGTACATTGACAAAACAAATCTCCATTTAAATACTAGAGTTAGTGAGCACTTAGGAGTATCTAACAGAACTAATATTCCACTACCAAAACCAAGCCATTCATTAGTCGTACACTTTTTGAAATTACAGGTCATAATATTTTATTGAACTATTTCTCTAATATAGGCACAGTATCTTCAGAGCTTGAACTGTATATTAAATAAAGTCTCGTCATTAGTAAAAGAACGCTCAACCAGCTCTTTAAACCAAAGTTTTTCAAACATTATGATATGTAAGTCAGCTGCTGAGTAATATATATATATATATTATACATCCACTAACAGTTTTTCTAATAACTAAATGAACTAATTATTATGTTACCTTATAATTGTAGTAATGATCCCCTTTCTAACACAATTTTCAGATATTCCTGATAATGGAACAAGTTATTCCAAAACGTTAAAACTTATAAATAAAATGTTGAAGGTTTTGTTACCCGTCTTCCTCTTCACTACTGTGTTATGTTATAAAGAGAAACACTTGAATTAAGATGTAATTTTTAAAATTTATAATATTAATGTATTAGATGTATTAGAAAAACTTATTCCCCCAATTTTTTATTTTACTCAATTTAGGTACTAAACTCTGATTTTATGTGAAGCCAAAATAATGAATACATTTCAATTCTCCATTAAATTGTAACTCACTAATGTAGACACAACACAGTTGCATTTTTTGCTGGCATTTTCAGACCTACAGCACAACTGTTTTTGCTACTTCAAGAACAGTTATCATTTATTTAGCTTAACATCCCGTTCAACACTAAAACATGGCAGTGAATTGGGCAGTTTTCAACTGCTGCTTCAAAGTTATACACGTACAATAATAATCTTCAACTGAGCATCACGAGTTTGGTGGAACACAGTTCAACATTTACATTCGACTTATGTTTAAAGCATCCGAAGTGTGCGACACACAGCTCTGAACCAGGTTAGTTGACATATTTTTACTTTTATTCATACGTTTAACTCTCCTGGTGTCATATGACTTTATATTTTTCATTTCTTAGTTAAGAAAGACAGGGAAATAAAAACAATTTCACTACAGCCTATTTGTCATAAATGAATAAAACAATACTGAACGGATCTAAGTGTCAAAAGTTTCATATCCAAGAAACAAGTTTCGACCTATTTGAGCGTCCTCTTCATTGTAACATTGTGTTCCGGAAGAAATAAAAAAACTGTTCTACGTGACCCCTCATCATGGAATTCCTTTAAAGACACAGACGGTCAGAAATTCGGTCAGTTATTTTCTTTCATTACTATCTTTTGTGATCTACAGTTATCAATCGAGAATTTTCATATTCCATTTTTTAACATACTCCCGTGGTTTGAGTTTAGAGTAGGAGAAGGTATGAATATTTCTGTTTAAATGAAAAAATAATAACTAATAACTTAGTTTGTAAATGTTATTATTAGTTTCTTTTACATTATGGACAATACTTTTACAGCATCCTATATGTTATGGCGACATAATCACCGATAACATTTCTTTTTTATTGTTTTTTTTTTTAATATCAAAAAGTATGAAATGATTATATTTCACTGTGATTCACGTGACAAGCTCCTACATTAAATTAATCATCTGGTAACTTATTTCTACAGAACTGTCATATTATTAAGTTCGTTAATGCTGGGACCTTAAAAGCAAAATGGACAGTATTTGTTCTTGTTTCACGTTATGGATGAAACTTATTAAGCCTAGTAGATCATGTGGTGTCTAAGAATCTACTGTGGGTTTAAAAACCTTTATAAATGTTTCATGAAATTAGTTTTTATACTGAATGAAAATTATCAAAATAAATAAATTTCTCTTATAATATTTGAAATATTATCTTCATAATTTAATTCAATTAGAGAGTTATTCCTCATCTCTGAAACCAGTAATATTTAATTTAATGGAGAAACCCTCTCAAAACAAAGGAACAGAGAAAGATCTTCAAGCTACTTACGTAATGACACACTCCATTTTTCTTTAAATTTACTTTGTTTTTACAACATTAGCTACAATACCATTTAAAATACATAAAGTGTAGGCCTTAATTTTTTAAAACACGAAAACTTTATGTTTTTCTAATAAGCTAAAAATATGACAAAAAAAACTAAAACTGACCATATCGGGAAACTGGAGGTCAAAAATTGGGGTTTGATACCAGCGATTTGCACAGTCAAATATTCAGTAGAAAAAAAAAAAGGTTGGATTCAATCTTTTGAATGTTTTTGAATTGAAATTTCTCGCAAAACTACACGAGGGCGCCACTCGTCACTAATTTAGCAATGTAAGACTAGAGGGAAGAGAGTTAATCATCTCCACTCACTGCCAACTCTTCAGTTACCCTTTTACCAACATAGAGGATTTGACCGTCACTTGTAATGTCCCAACGGATGTAACAGCGGGTATGTTTGGTGTCAAAAAATTTGTTGTGGTAAAGGTTCAGAGTATAATAAGATACAAACGTTTCAGTTTAAATGAAAAAAGTAATTATTATCTAAGTTTACATATTTTATTCTTACTTTGTTTTAAATTATAGATAATGATAACAACCATGTATATGTATTGGCGAATTATTTACGGATAACATTTCTCGGGTCCGGCATGGCCAGGTGGTTAAGGTACTCGACTCGTAATTCGAGGGTTGGGGGTTCGAATCATCGTCGCACCAAATATACTCGCCTTTTCAGCCGTGTGGACATTATAATGTGACGGTTAATTCCACTATTCGTTGGTAAAAGAGTAGCCCAAGAGTTGGCGGTGGGTGGTGATGACTAGCTTCCCTCCCTCTAGTTTTATACTGCTAAATTAAGGACGGCTACCACAGATATCCCTCGAGTAGCTTTACGCTAAATCAAAACAAAACAAAACAGTTCTTGTTTTTCATTGTTCGTTGTTTAATTTCAAAACATATAAAATTATTACTTTTCTCTGTACTTCACTTGACAAGCTTCCACATTAAATAACAATCGTAACATTTTGTAACTTATTTAGATATCACAGGACTTTCATATGATCAAGTTCGTTAATATTGGACTTCAAAAACAGGATAGAGAGCTTTGGTTCCTGTTTCTCTGTATGCTAATAACCTATTAAACCTGGTAGATCACGTTGTGT
This sequence comes from Tachypleus tridentatus, assembly GCF_004210375.1. Lineage (NCBI taxonomy): Eukaryota > Metazoa > Arthropoda > Merostomata > Xiphosura > Limulidae > Tachypleus > Tachypleus tridentatus. Next base: position 144,742,427 of record NC_134833.1, read on the forward strand.
AGAAGAAATTAATGTACTTTTAAAAACATTTCAAAATATTTTACGAAATTATCTTTTTATCTAGAATGACATTTTTCAAGGTAAGTAAATCATCTTTTAAAATATGTGAAATATTAAGCAGCAAAACGTAATTTAAAGGATAAATCCTGTGAAAACTGAGTGACAAATACAGTTGATCAAGCTACTTGCGCAGGTAGCCCTCAAGTAGCGAAATTCAAAACAAATCAAACTACTTATGTACTCATCTTACTCATCTTACTTACTCATCTTTAAGAATTGATAGATTAAAACAAGTATGAACAAGATAATTGCATATATTCTGAAGCTGTTAAATAAATTTAGGAAGTTTAAAGAGTGATAAGGCTACATAGCCAGATAATATTTCTCTGGGTGTTTTAAATAACACCAAGAATTGGATATGTGAGCCATTTGCCTCCGTTTTTGGTAAGCCGTTGAAAAGTGGAGAAGTATCATCAGAATGGAAAATAGGTAACGTCGCTTCTGTCTTCCAGAGAGAAAATATAAGTTGTGTAAATAATTATAGGCTTATTATATTAGTTGTTAGTTGTGTGAAAGGCTTTGGAATATCTAATGGAAGAAAAACTTTTTAATGTTATTTAACAATATTTGGAATATTATCGGATAGTCAGCATAATCTCTCTGTGGGAAAATCTTACCTTCACCTTTCTGCCACATTTTGAAAATGTGTCTGTATATGTAGATGAGAGTAAGGGTGTATATTTTTTTTTATTAGCAGAGTTTGAGAGCTGGTAAAAGGATGGGAGGTAAAAAGGAGAAATTTGGTGATGATGGTGTGTGCGTTGGCTTATGGTTGAAATTTGTTTAGAAAATTGCTTGTAATCTTCATTAGATAGCTCATTTATAAATAAATATACATGTGGTGTTACGTACATTGACAAAACGAATTAAATGAACTAATTATTATGTTACCTTAAAATTGTAATAATGATCGCCTTTCTAACACAATTTTAATATATTCCTGATAATGGAACAAGTTATTCCAAAACGTTAAAACTTATAAATAAAATGTTGAAGGTTTTGTTAACCGTCCTCCTCTTCAATACTGTGTTATGTTATTAAGAGAAACACTTGATTTAAGATGTATTTTTTAAATTTATAATCCGTTGGATTAGAAGATGGGACAGTCGAGTTGTACCAATAGATCCCTTATTGACCCTAAATATTATACTTTTTATTTTATACGAAAGTAAAGTTCCTCTTAACGGCAACTATTTAAACTTTATATTAAATCGATATTTGACATTTCCCACACTGGGTTCGAAAGATTTTAGATAAACCTTACTGTTCATCATATATATTTATCAATTCATTTTCAGGTGACCTCTATCTTCATATGCTAACTGTCAACTTCACCATAAGTCGTTGAAATAAAGATAGATGGCGCTTTGACGCGTTTCGAATTCCTTTACCCTTCTACTCTGCACAGACGACTCTTCACTGTGGTGTTTTTTAAATTGGTTTTCAGAATCAGTTTAAGTGTCAGATATAATATCAATATACTTTTACCAACCAGTAGGTGAACTGTATATATTTTATGTTTTTTTTAAATACAAAATATACACATCGAAAATTCTATACACAACATAAATATTATTGTTTTCCAATGATAGAATATAAACAATGTTAGAGCGTGAAAAGAAACTATTACAATATTTAAATGCTTATCGAAGTTCCAGCTTAGAACATTCCACTTGGTACCCGGATGTGAAAACCACTACACCGTATCTAAGTGTAAACCTAGAATCATATTTCATTTTTGAAATTTTGTTTTTTTACTAAATTTGTGTTTTAAATTAGCATAAAGCTACATCATGATCTTTTTGTACTAGGCCCACAACAGGTATTTAAACAATGTTTTTAGTATTAAAAGCCTTTCGTTTTTGCAAAGTTTCAAACTGGGTATTATTGAAATTATGTTTACGCTGCTAGTGCACAGTTTGCAAAATGAGTGTTATTAAAACCATACTTGATCTAAAAAATTAAAACAATGTTATTGAAAACATGTCTGATCTCTAAACAGTTTAAAATTGATTATTATATTAAATATCATTTTATATTTGTGATTGGTCTGTTGTATAAGTTTAATGTTATAGTATAAACATATCACTTGGTACTTGTTCTAAACCAAGGTTTTATATTTTAATTAATAATTTCTGACCAAGATAAAGTTAAATATACAAATAGAACTGAAAAGGTTACGTACAAATTAATGATTATTGTAATAGTCTGATTAGATGAACGTAACTTACACCACAAGATATACAAAGTTCATAAATGTTAAAATGCATTTATCTGTTAATAATGTCATTGGCAGTAATTCCTAAAGTATCTACATATCTCCGTCCAGTTTAGGATATTTAACATAAGTCTAAACCAATATACCAATATAAAATTTCAAAATCATTTGCATAATTATAAAGTTGGTAAAAACCACGTTAAAAATTATTTTAAACGGTATTCTATTGAATATTGGAAAAATCAACTAACTATGAAGAAAGATGGAGTGTTTCATTACATAAGTAGCTTGATTTGTTTTGAATTTCGTGCAAAGCTACCCAAAAGCTGTCTCCGCATGTTGCTTGATCAACTGTATTTGTCACTCAGTTTTCACAGGATTTATCCTTTAAATTAAGTTTCGCTGCTTAATATTTCACATATTTTAAAAGATGATTTACTTACTTTGAAAAATGTTATTCTAGATAAAAAGATAATTTCGTAAAATATTTTGAAAGGTTTATAAAAGTACATTAATTTCTTCTACACCACGTGACCTACCAGGTTTAATAGGTTATTATCATACAGAGAAACAGGAACCAAAGCTCTCTATTCTGTTTTTGAAGTCCCAATATTAACGAACTTGATCATATGAAAGTCCTGTGATATCTAAATAAGTTACAAAATGTTAGAACTCTTATTTAATGTGGAAGCTTGTCAAGTGGAGTACAGAGAAAAGTAATAATTTTATATGTTTTGAAATTAAACAACGAACAATGAAAAACAAGAACTGTTTTGTTTTGTTTTGATTTAGCGCAAAGCTACTCGAGGGCTATCTGAGTTAGCCGTCCCTAATTTAGCAGTGTAAGACTAGAGTGAGAGAAACTAGTCATCACCACCCACCGCCAACTCTTGGGCTACTCTTTTACCAACGAATACTAGAATTGACCGTAACATAATAACATCCCACGGCTGAAAGGGCAAACATGTTTGGTGCGACGAGGATTCGAACCCGCAACCCTCGGATTACGAGTCGAATACCTTCACCACCTGGCCATACCCGGGCCCGAGAAATGTTATCGGTAAATAATTTGCCAATACATATACAGGGTTATTATCATTGTCTATAATTTGAAATAAAGCAACAATAAAATATGTAAATTTAGCTAATAATTAATTTTTGTCATTTAAACTGAAACTTTTGTATCTTATTATACTCTAAACCTTTACCACAACAACACGTTATCAAAATTATGTTAATAAAATTTTGAATTGATACATCACAAAATATAATACTATTAATAATAACATATTATCGTTGTAACAAATATCGAAAAATAGAGCCACAGTAAACAGAACAAACTGTCTGAAGTCTGATATTAAATAAACTAGTATAATAACCAATATTTTTGGTTGTGTTTCTGTTGTTGTTTCCTTCCTGACTGAAAATGACTCACAACTGTGTCGAAACAAGTTTCTCCGATATAAAGCTTTTGACAGTTCGTTACTTTTAGTGTGGTTTTTAATTTACAAAAGATAAACTGTAGTGAAAATCTTTTTTTCTCTAACTTTATCCCAATCGACTATTACCTTTAACGAACAATAAAGGAAAGTCAAAATAAGTTTATTAATGAAATCTGAACCAGACGTTGCATTAAATCTTGTGAAAAATTATCCCTTGAAATAGTTAGGTAAAAAAAAAAAAATGTACTTTTCTACTACATAGGTAAAAATCTCTAATAGATTAAAAATTAATATTAATATAGTAATTAATAAGAAATATTATAATAATTTTTATCAGTAATATTACTTATACACCATTGATTTAAGTCTTTAAGTTTAGGAATATTGATGAGATCAAGTCAAATCATATTCTCAATCAATATTTATAAAGAGATTTCTTGATTCCTACACACATTTAACAACCTCAATGTCAACGAGAGATATAACTTTTTATATTCATCGTTAAGTAATAATACAGATACGATTGTAAGTGTTGAAGTGTAGAACGTTTATAAAATAGTGTTCAATGCTTGATTAGGTCTGATATTTAGCTACATGTTCGAATAAATGAAAATGTGATATTAGATTTGATTTTCATTTTTAGCATGTCAAGTATGATATTGCTATTGTACACATTAATCCATTGTTGATTTATAAAAATATTAAGGTATAAAAACTAGAATTACACGAGGTTTTTTCTCTGTTTCAAATAAGATCAGATATCAGTTATAACCTCTCTCTAGAGTTTTTAGTAAGTCAGTTGAAAACGGGAATCTGCCTGGAGTCTAACTTATGTGACTCTCCCTTACATAACGCCAATTTAGAGAGTATAACAGTCCAGTTGAAAAATATTTAATTTAGAGATACTAACAGCATATGTGGCAATAGGTTCCAGGAAAGAAATATCGAGCCCAATCTGAAACAATTGCCACAATGAATGAAATACAACCAATTTATATAGTTAATTGTTAAAAGTACTAAATGTAACATTATCCAGCAAATTCTAACATATTTTTAACAATCATAAAACGTTAGTCACTGTCTTATCAAATAAATTTTTAGCAATTCCTAACACGAAATATAGAAGCAGACTGAGGAAATACACTGAGACTTTAGACAAATTCATTGAAGATGTAGTATGATATTCTCTATGGTTTTATTTACATTGAAGATGTAGTACGATATTCTTCATGGTTTTATTTACATTGAAGATGTAGTATGATATTCTTCATGGTTCTATTTACATTTAAGATGTAGTATGATATTGTTTATGATTTTATTTATATTGAAGATGTAGTATGACATTCTCTATGGTTTTATTTACATTTAAGATGTAGTATGATATTCTTTATGGTTCTATTTACATTGAAGATGTAGTATGATATTCTCTATGGTTCTATTTACATTGAAGATGTAGTATGATATTGTCTATGATTTTATTTACATTGAAGATGTAGTATGACATTTTCTATGGTTCTATTTACATTGAAGATGTAGTATGATATTCTCTGTGGTTTTACTTACATTCAAGATGTAGTATGATATTCTCTATGGATTTATTTACATTCAAAATGTAGTATGATATTCTCTATGGATTTATTTACATTCAAAATGAAGTATGATATTCTCTATGGTTTTATGTAAATTCTTCACGTTAAGTTATAAACATTATTATCACTTATTAAAGTGTCTATAAAATAAACTTTATAATGTTCTACTGTAAACTCTATACTGATAGGTTTGTTGTTAAAATGTTAAAGAAATTACGAAGGTTCATGAGAGTTCTCAAAGATAACTAATGGGTTATCACCGGTAAAGAGGCTGAAAATAGTTTTCTATTTACTGTATTTTTAGAAAAACAACATGAAATTGTCAAGAATGTCCATAAGCTAGAACCCATGCAGACACCACAGATCTTATGATGTAAATTGTCATCATGAAGAAAGTGGGACTCTTTAACTCCAATGTTCATTAATTTCAGAGAAAGTTGTTCTAAGATGGCATTATTATTAAAAATCAAAATAGCGCCAATTTTATGGTCTCTTCCTAAAGTATATATGTAGACATTGATGCAACATCAAAACTATCCAAGTACACGTTGCATTATCCAGCGTCAGGGATAAACCTTAGGACAAAACATGTCTAAAATGGTGTCGTTGTTGAGAGTCATAACGACGGCATGACAGTAAAATGTGGCTTATTGTGACCTGAATGTTTATATAGAATACACATTGGTGCATCAGTCCCAGATAAAAGAACTATGAGTTAAAAACTGTGACCAATGCGTTGTCTAGTTCAGACAACTTCCACTTTCTGATCGTTACGGAAACAAGACGGTCAAAGTACAATACAGGGTTCTATCTGAAAAAGATTGTTTTCACGTTTTCCACTTCCAACTGATACAGTGCCCAGGCTTGAACACAGAACCATAGTTCATGTATGGAACAAGAACAGCATTGATAGCGACAGAGCAGACACATTTAGCTGCGGTGTTGACGAGCTATTTTCCGCCAATACTAAAGTGGCTTGGTATACAGAAGAACTGGTTAGAAGTAGAAGTAAAGAGAAATAGGCCAGTCGGTTTTAAATATCGGCGAGAACAGTGTATGAACTAAAGTGAAACGACTCCAGGAAAAGTAGAGAACTAAGCGAGTCAGTATAAATAGTACTGCTTAGCTTCTAGGTGCTCCAGGGCAAGAAAAATAGCGTACAGTTCAGCAGTGAACACAGAAGCTGTAGAGGTCATTCTGCATGCAACTATCGAACCACAACAAACCATGGCAGAGCCCACACAGTCACCTGATTTTGTCCCATCTGTATAAAGAGGAAGTGAAGGATGGTTCGAAAGATGTTCAGCAAATAACAGACAGTATTTCCAATCGAGAGTGTCTGCTTTTCTCAGATAATTTATAGATAGGTCACATTTGGGGACTGTTAGAAGCCATGGTGGGATGGGCACAACAACGTTATCCAACGACAGACCTAATTCATCCAAATGTGCCTGAATACGAAGACCAAAATGGCAGATCGTCTGAAAAAGCATGACCCACTGAGAAAGGAAAACACAACCCCAGGTGAGATGCACTGGTAAGGAACAAAGTTTCGAAGCATACACTAAAAACAGTTGCAAATCACAAAGACGGAGAGACAGTTCATGAGACTCTATATACGAGCTCTGAACTGGGGAATGCGGAATGCCCCTGATGATGAATGGGGTCCAGCATCTTCAAAGTCGAGGTCTTGGCAGAAACATAAACCAGTGACTTGTAGTCTAGTTTTGATCGAATAAGAACACGAGATCTTTAGCATAGAACGTCGATACGCTCCCAGAGTCGTGTAAGAGAGAACACGAAGGATGTTCAGAGCTCTTGTACATTTTACTCGTAGCTGCTTGGTATGTGGTATAAAATTATGTTTACAGTCAAAGATAAGCCCTAAGAACTTTGTCTCAGGGACCACGTGTAACACTACTTCACAGATACGGAGTTCAGGATCTAAGTGAATACCCCGTTGGCAGCAACGGTTTTAGAGAGGAAGAAATATAAACCATTTGCTGTGGAGAACATCCAACGCTGGTACTTGGTTGACCTTAGCTCCAAATGGACCAGAAGAGTGATCGTGGGGGGAGCACCTCATGGCTGCACATCTACAGTAATTCATGGGAAAAGTGGTGTCTTAGGGTTGGACCCCTCAATCACCAGGATCCTGTCCTTACTCTTCAGAGGTCGCCACGCAAACCCAGAGGAGATAAACTAAAGGAAGCAGAACTTTCTATGGGAAGTCCCCTCACCATGTACAGGAATCCACATCTGAAGGTTGCCATAAAGACAAAATGCGTTAGGATCATTATTTGCTGCGTATTTTATAGCACGCTGTGTTCTATTGGTGAATTAGAAAAACTTATTCCCCCAATTTTTTATTTTACTCAATTTAGGTACTAAACTCTCATTTTATGAGAAGCCAAAATAATGAATACATTTCAATTTTCCATTAAATTGTAACTCATTAATGTAAACACCTCACAGATGCATTTCTTGCTGGCATTTTCCGACATACAGCACAACTGTTTCTGCTCGTTCAGGTACAGTTATCATTTATTTAGATTAACAGTCCCGTTCAGCTCTAAGACATGGCAGTGAATTGCGCAGTTTTCAACTGCTGTTTCAAAGTTATACACGTACAATGATAACCTTCATGTGAACAGTATGAGTTTGGTGGAACTCAGTTTAACATTTACATTCGACTTATGTTTAAAGCATCCGAAGTGTGCGACACACAGCTCTGAACCAGGTTAGTTGACATATTTTTACTTTTATTCATATATTTAACTCTCCTGGTGCCATATGAATTTATATTTTTCATTTCTTAGTTAAGAAAGACAGGGAAATGAAAACAATTTCACGACAGCCTATCTGTCATAAATGAATAAAACAATACTGAACGGAACGAAGTGTCAACAGTTTCATATCTAAGTAATCAGTATCGACCTATTCAAGCGTCCTCTTCATTTTAACATTGTGTTCCGGAAGAAATAAAAAAACTGTTCAACAAACGACTACGTCACCCCTAATATTGGAATTCCTTTAAAGACACAGACGGTTAAGAAGTTGGTCAGTTGTTTTTCTTCATTACTATCTTTTGTGATCTACAGTTATCAATCGAGAATTTTTTTTTCAGTAACGTCGAGAAAACCCAATTGTAGACAAAAATATGTATGTAAAAATGGCAAGTTTGGGTTGAGAAAATATTTTACGTAGGGCAGCGAACAACCTCTTTTCGGTCATCTTCAGATTTACAAAGAAAGAAAGAGGTAACTGACCGGAAGTTGACCACAAGTTTGAAAGGGATTGTGTGACTGAGTGTCGGAATGTGGAGGACGGTGTTAGATGTTTGAATATGTAATTTTATATTATTTATTATATTATTTTTAATATAGGTATAAAGGTGTTTTTTGTATTGGTTTATTTTGGGTTTAAGTTGTTGCATAAGTAAGGGTTATTTAATTTTGCATTTGTTTATGTTTGTTTCTTTATTTAGTATTTGAGTGTTTTATATGGTTATATTGCGTTTATTTGACTTGTAGTGTTCGAAAACGTGTGAAGGTGACTTTTTATGTTCTTTAAATCTGGTTTCCATTTCTCTACTTTTTCTCCAATATAGAAGTCGTGGCAGTTATCACATTGTATTTTGTATATAATGTTGGTGTGGTGTTTGTCAGTGTAGTTTTTACATAGTATAGACCTCAGTTTTGTGCCTCGTTTTTGAATAAATTTGGTATTAACTGGAATGTCATATTTTGTTACTAGTTTTTGCCAAATATTGGTTATTTGTTTGCTGATGTCAGGAATATATGGTATACAGCAGTATATGGTTTCGTGATTTTTTGATTCGTGAGATATATTTACTTTAGTTGGTTGATTTTGCTTTCTGTCTAGGAGTGTGCGTATAATGTTTTCCACGGTTTGTGGAGGAAACTTATTGATGTTGATGAAGTATTGTTTTATTTTGTCTAATTCATCGTTAATTTTATCTGGTGAGCATAGGTTTATGGTTGTGTTTATTTGGTTTCTTAGTATGTTGAGTTTTTGTTTTGTTTCATGTGCTGAGTCCCAAGGAATATATAGTCCAGTATGGGTGATTTTTCGGTGGACTTCTGTTCTGAATTGTGTGTCGGTTCTTGTAATTTTGAGGTTAAGAAATGATATTTGATTGCTTTCTTCCTGTTCACATCTGAAGTTAATGTTGGGATGTATAGAGTTAATGTGATTGAAAAAATTAAGTGTGTGTTCTGTAGATTTGAATCCCGCAACCGTGTCATCTATATATCTGTACCAGTATAGTGGTGGATGTAATGCTGTGTTAATTGCTTGTGTTTCAACTTGTGTCATAAAAGTATTGGTTATAACTGGTGATACTGGGTTGCCCATGCTTAGACCATTTGTTTGTATATAGTTGTGATTGTTGAACATGAAGTTTGTCTTAATCGTGGTATATTCATAGAATTCACGTGACAAGCTCCTACATTAAATTAATCATCTGGTAACTTATTTCTACAGAACTGTCATATTATTAAGTTCGTTAATGTTGGGACCTTAAAAGCAAAATGGACAGTTTTGTTTCTCGTTTCACGTTATGGATGAAACATATTAAGCTAAGTAGATCATGTGGTGTCTAAGGAACTTTGTGGTTTTAAAAACCTTTATAAATGTTTCATGAAATTAGTTTTATACTGAATGAAAATTTCCAAAATAAATAAATTTCTCTTATAATATTTGAAATATTATCTTCATGATTTAATTCAATTAGAGAGTTATTCCTCATCTCTGAAACCAGTAATATTTAATTTAAAGGAGAAACCCTGTAAAAACATAGGAACAAAGAAAAATGTTCAAGCTGCTAACGTAATGACACACTCCATTTTTCTTTAAATTTGGTTTCTTTTTACAACATAAGCTACAATACCATTCATAATAATCTTACTGTAGATCTTAAAACTAATGTTATCACACTTTATAATTATGTAGATCATGTTTCATTGTTAACTTGTTATATTGGTTTAGAACTAAGATAAATATCCTAAAGTAGACAAACCTCTGTAAACGTGTTTTGTAATAACTGCCAACAAAATCGTTGATGAATAAATCGTTTTATCTTTCATGAATTTTAAAATATCTTTTGTTTAACTTATGCCATTACGTTCATCTTAAAAGACTGTTATAATTATTAAATTTGTTAAATTGTACGTTAAGTTTTTAGTTCTGTCTTTATAGTTACCTTTATCTTGGTTAGAAACTATTGATAAAAAATTGTTTAAAACACATATATGTATAGAACTGTAATACATGATATGCTTGTATTATCACACTGAAGAACATATTACACTCGTTTATAGAAAGAAATTTGGATCAATCTGTAAAGTAGTCATTTTTAAGTTTTAGAAAGATTTATTAAAATAAGATTTCACAAATCTAACGCTTTATAGCATTAATAAAATGTTTAAGAGATAATCAAAAAAAAAATTACCACATTAACTTTTATTCGCAGCATCTTTGTCGACAACTGTGGACATGAAAACTTCTGACCAGACATTCAGTTTTAAGAAGTTCAAGACTGTTCCTGGAATTGGAATTATTTTGGGAATGACATCAGGATTCATGTATTCTCTGGCGATCCTGAATTTGAAGCTGGTGTCAGAAATTAGTCCGGCCCAGTTTCTGGTAACTCAAGCTCTTATCCAGTGGGAAATTTATAATGTTTTTATTATTTATTCGAAAGCCAATTACTTCGGAGAAGAAGGAGAAAGAACTATTTTGTTTTTTAGAGCTTTATGTGATGGAATAGTAAAAGCCCTAATGATATACTGTTTTCATTGGCTCCCTCTTGCGGATGCTTCCACAATCTATTCCTCTTCTCCAGTGTTCATTAGTTTGCTTGCTTACTTGGTTTTGAGAGAACCTTGTAGGGCTTACAATGTATTCGTCTTAATGCTGACGATGACGGGCATTATTTTGATTATCAAACCAAAGTTTATCGTAGGAACGTTTCAAGATATTCATGACGTTGATAATCGGTGGAAAGGAATTACGGTTGGATTTTCTGCGTGTCTTTTGAAAGCTTGTTGCTACACAATGGCCCGTAAACTTCAAAAATCACCACCTCAAGTTGTGTCCGCCATGATGTCTATTTTTAGCCTTGTTGTGGGAACTTTTCTATTGTTTTTCTTCGAAGAAATTCAAATATCATCTTGTGGCATAAACAGTGTTCTTGTTGTGAGTTCTGGCATCTTTATGATGCTGAATCAACTCTTCACCACAATAGCCTTACAAGTGGAAAATGCTGGACCAGTGTCTGTTGCTCAAACTCTAAATATAATTACAGCCTTTTTGTTCGATATTTTCATATTAAATACCATCGCCACCTGGTACAGTATTTTTGGCGCTGTTTTAATTTTTGTTGGTGTTCTTTTAACAACATTAAAGAAAGTGAATTAGTTTTTAATATTTTAACATAATAAGGTACTTCGTGCTGTTATTAATATTATTTGGTTTCTATTATTTTTTGCATAATAACTCTTTCACGGTTTTACTATTATTATTTCAAAGCTTTTGATAACCGATGCTCGTAATGTAGTTCACAATAAATAGTTTTAACACTAATGCTTGAAGCTAAGTATATTATTTTCGATGGATATTAAATATACTGCAAGAATTTTACAGCAGTTTCCATGCTCTTTGCCTGAGTTTTCTTTACTGAATCATTTTTGTTGAAGATATTGAAGTTACGCCTTATTTCAGTTATGTGTTAGATCGATAAATGGTGCTGTATTCGAAGAATAATTTACGCTATCAGACAAACAAACTAATGTAGGCGTAAACTTACTTCATAAAACTAAATTACGTAATTCAGGTTATAATCGATCACACATTATGTAAATATTAACTGTAATTTTAATTAACTCGTTCTAGCCAACAATGTTATTATTATCAATATTATTTTATTCTGAAGTATTAACTAAGAAACCGTACTGTGTTTGTCAGTCAAAATATCTTTCTATCGTGTTTTATATCACGAACGATTCAAAGCAAGTATGTTTCAATAATACTCATTTTTTAAAGTGTTTATAGATCAGACATGTTTTCAGTAACATTGTTTTAATTGTTGTAAATCAAACATGGTTTTAATAACACTCAGGGTGTAAACTATGCAGTAGCAGTATAAACATAATTTCAATAATATCCAGTTTTGAAACTTTGCAAACACGAAAGGCTTTTGATACTAAAAACATGGCTGTTGTAGGCCTAGGATACAAATAGATCATGATGTAGCTTTACGCTCATTTAAAACACATAACCTATTAAAGAAACAAAATTATAAAAATGAAATATGATTCTAAGTTTACACTTACATATGGTATAGTTGTTATCATATCCAGGTACCATGTGGGATGTTCCAGACTGAAACTTCGATAAAAATTTTAATATTCTAATAGTTTCTCTTCACGCTCTAACATTGTTTATATTATATCATTGGAGAACAATAATATTTATGTTGTGTATAGAGTTTTCGATGTGTATATTTTATATCTCAGAAAAACATATATACGTATGTATATTGTCCATCTACCGGTTGGTAATGACATGTTGATATTAAATATGATATTTAAACTGATTCGGAAAACCAACTAAAAAACACTACGGTGAAGAGTTATCTCTATATGATAGAAAAGTAAAGGAAATAGATATGCAAACGATGAAATTTCAATAGTTCCATTCAATGTTGTAATTTTGTTATAGTTTATATCAAGGAATTGTGAGATATGTTAAAATGTAATATATTTAATTGGATAAAATCTGTTATTAGTTTTGTTTTATGTATACTTCTTACATAAAAAAACACCAATATTAAATAACTAAAAGTAATTAGTTGGACACAGTTAAATTGATAGGAAAGATTCTGAGCTTATTTTCAACACAATACTAATCCTTCAAATATTGCCTCTTCTATTTCTTCATTGTTAAACGTGTATTGTGACATTCACTCCTGTTCGCTAAATTTGTAGAAGATTCTCGAATGTAAGAATCAACAACGTATATATGTAGGTAAATAGCAATATTGAAGAATTAGCTGAAATTTCTAGAAAATTTCCTCTCAAACTTATAAGTGGTATCTAATGCAACGTGTATACTGTTGATTTGGTACGGTTTCTATACTACAAGCCTCAGGAGCTATAGTTATGAATAAAGTTTATTAATCGGAAAACAACAAATACTCACCAGAAACATTTGTATGTTTCAAACAATTACAAAGTATTTAAACTCAGCGAATTATCATGAAACGTTAGTATTTCTACTTAAATATTAGATACTTTTAGCGGTGAAAATCTGACGTGCAAACAGAAAAGAGGTTCATATTTACCTGTTATGTAAACTGTACCGATATCAACTCGAAATTAATTTTTAGACTACATTGAAGACTCATTTGTTTTTGTTAGTTTGTAAGATTTTTGTTTATCAAATCGTTATCTCTAACAACTGTTTGGGAAGACAATTATTGTAAATTATGTTATCACTAACATATTAAAATATACATGTGTTAAGAAAGAAAACTGTGTGTATTAATATTGTTGGCAGACATCATTAATTACTACATCTTCAAATTTAATTATTTCTACATTAAAATAAAATTTAACTTAGTTAAAGGATATTTGTCATCAGAATACCTAAAATAATAAATTAGAGACTCGCTCAAGATAAACTATAATACGTAAAAGTAGAAATAAAAATGTTTTTAGTTTCTACTGTCAGTGAAAGAGAAAAACTTAAGTTAGAGGTAACGAATATTTTATTGTTAAAGACAAACAGGTGCACGAAAACGTGTATTGGCAATGTGAGCTCTTTGAAAAGAAAAATGCAGAGGTTGTGTGATAAGAAGTGGTGATAACGTTAGTCGAGAGGATCTCTGATGATGTCATTGAAGTTGAAGCTAGAAATATGATGAACGCATACAAAGTGATTCATTAATATAAGTAACACATCACATTATATAACCTACATGCATCATCTGGGAACAGCCAATCGGTGGTAGTTGAATTTCCATCTGTAGACAACATAAAATAACTCTTCAGAATTCACGTGGGAAATAAAATATAATATTAGTTGTTCCATATTATTGAAGAGACATTGTTTGACAGAAGAGTATGATAAACCTGAAAATGGAAAACAATTTTTAGTGTTTAACTCTTATGAAACAGATATTCGAATATTGATTTTATGTACAATAATGAACCTACAGTTACTGTCGAATTGTAATCGTCTGTACACTGATTGAACGTTAAATACCGTTCGAGATATTCTGAAACATAATATGTGTTTCATAGGCTGGAACGATACATTGCCGTCCCTCTAATTTATACATTGTTGCAGTATAAAAATGAGCACACATATATTAAATGTATTAAATATATGTTAGATAGAGTTAAATTTAAAATTCTGTGTCTATGCTCTATGTGCGTTAAGCAAGTTTAATTAGGTGGCTGATGCTTTTTAGAAAATAAATGTATAAACATTCGACAGATTACATCAGTGATTTCAAAACTAGAGCTGACAGAAGTTTCATATAGGTTACCCTACACGTATAACTAACAAAGAAATATTTACAATATTTCTTTCTTTCAATAAATGTGGCTACATAACAATGTTTATGCTAAAGATTTTTCAAAATCCCAAACTATGATGAACGCATGATAGTCCAGAGTGATTATTATTTAAATTTTCTCTTCAGTTGTTACATGTTGTATATATTTATTTATCAACACTCTTCTCACTTGCTCTGGATGTTCAACTAAACCAGAGGTACTTCAACTAATGATAACTGAAGGACTGATGTAATAGAAGTAGTGACGTTTATGCAGTATTAAAGTGGTCATTATACCTATAAATATCACCCCAACATCCTTCCAATAATTCTCTTTTGTATAACAGTTTTTAGTTACTTTAGTATATTTAACCTTAGTTTAGTCTTTACCAAAACTTGCAACTGACCTCACAGAAATAAAGATAAATACATCTGATTAAAGATTGTAACCTTTCAAATCTCGCCCAATTTTCTTGATTTAATCAATTGTGTAAAATAATTTGCGCTTGTTCTGCATTTGCAATATTTGGAGATTTTGAATAATTTGAAAACACAATTAACGTCTATTTTAAATTTATAGTTCGGGGTATCCAGAAATGATTTACTGCTATTAAGAAATTTATTAACGTAATTTTCCTAATGCTACTTATCTGGGTTAAGGTAAGTATGACTAGTGCTGAACACTAGTGTCATTAATCCTTTTTAGTTACTTTTGTGTAACTCAAACAGCGTTGTTCTTCAGAATGATTTCTGTAATTCCATCTATTACGTCATTAGAATAATGCAGATGGACCACTGAGCCTAAATATATCAAAATGAGCTCAAAAAATCTTACAATAACGACATTTTTCTTGTATTACAGAGATTTTATCAACCATGTGCTCTTTCATAATATGTTTACCTTTTTTTGCTTCATATAAAACTAAACTAACATTTAAGGGTTCTCTTATGATCTCTACACCTTATAATATTTATATGATTAAATGTTATTGTTCCACAAAGAACTGCACTGTAACAAAAATGATACAGAATAAAAGTTTTTTGACTTTTAATCATATCAGACGACTATCGTAATTGTGTTTTAAATATAAATTTATTTTACTGAATCAGTTTAGACTTTATATAATAACGAAAAATTAGCTGTTGTAGTGTGGAATATATAAATATGTTTTTCAGATTTTTCACGAAACACACTAATGTACTCTTACAAATAATTTTTCGAAATAAATAGATATTAATGATATCTGATAAGATAAAATGGTGTTTACTTGAAATCAAACCAGGGACTTTTAGTGTGTTACGTGGACGTTATGATCCTAATTTATTTATGGTAGAACTTAGGTCAGAAACTTCAGTTTCTGCTTTTCGTAACTGAGTGATTTAAGTTTAATTAGCACCTCAACAAAAGAATTTTTTTATGAATATCACTGCACCATATGATCATACAAAAAGTAATTATGTTAAGCCTTTTACTTGGTAATTAATTATCCGGCTAAGTCACAAAAGTACCATAGAATAAAAGTATGAATTGTACCTTTTGTGTTAGTTATTCAATGTTGAAACTAACTGTAGTTTCTATATCCCATAATAATATTTCGTGAAATTTCTACTGGATGGTGAATGATAATGACTTAAACCTTTAAGAAAATTACAACAAAACTGTTCTGAAGTAAATGGTATAATTACAGGCAAACGTTAGTCAGCAAGGAACCAAAACATTACCAAATGTAATAGAAATCACTTAGATTACAATATCTAAGATATAAAAACATTGAATTTATATGGAATCTGTATCTGTTTATGCGATGTTAGCAGTTTTTGTAAAAAGGTATATATGGTTTCACAATCAAGGATACGGATGGCAACACGCACACAGGATTGGTGATAGTTTCAAGTACGTGGAAATACTCTTGCATATCCCAGTTGAGAGAAACATTTTTGTTAGCCGTGAGGTAAAATTCAGATTTCGCAGTCATATGGTATAAATGTTTATTATTATGTTTCCGAACTACGCAAAGAAGAGGTTATAGTTTTAGGTAAAGATTCTAAAACAACAAACTAAACACGTAGTCACGAACTACACAATCATCGGAGAACCAGAAGTCGAACTCAAGGTGCTACACATCGTCATCAGTGATACGTTTAACATCTATCGATAATAACACACTTAAATCAAGACATCAATATTTTGTAAATCTGTTTCTCGTGAACAACATTACGAATGTTGGTAATCAAAAGCTTTGAAACAGTCAAACAATGAGGATATAGATAACGTCAAAATGTTCGGAACTAATACACTTTCCTTTATGTTGTTAAGAGAACACCAACAAAAATTAAAACAGTGCCAAAATGCTACACCAGGTGGCGATAGTATTCAAGATGAAAATATCGAACAAAAAGTCTGTAATTATATTTAGAGTTTGAGCAACAGACACTGGTCCAGCATTTTCCACTTGTAAGGCTATTGTGGTGAAGAGTTGATTCAGCATCATAAAGATGCCAGAACTCACAACAAGAACACTGTTTATGCCACAAGATGATATTTGAATTTCTTCAAACAAGAACAATAGAAAAGTTCATACAACAAAGCTAAAGGCAGACATCATGGCAGCCACAACTTGAGGTGGTGATTTTTGAAGTTTACGGGCCATTAAATAGCAACAAGATTTCAATAGACACGCAGAAAACCCAAAAATAGTTCCTTTCCGTCGATTATTTACGTCATGGATATCTTAAAACGTTCCTACGATAAACGTTGGTTTGATAGTTAAAATAATGCCCGTCATCGTCAGCATTAAAAAGAATACATTGTAAGCCCCACAAGGTTCCCTCAAAACCAGGTATGTAAGCAAAGTAATGAACACTGGAGAAGAGAAATAGATTGTGGAAGCATCCGCAATAATTCCAATTCAAGAAATATTATTGAACTTTATAAAACTGAATGTCTTGTCCGAAGTTTACATGTCCACAGATAGATGTCGAGAAAGAAATTGCGAATATTGTTTGTTTGTTTTGGAATTTCGCACAAAGCTACTCGAGGGCTATCTGTGCTAGCCGTCCCTAATTTAGCAGTGTAAGACTAGAGGGAAGGCAGCTAGTCATCACCACCCACCGCCAACTCTTGGGCTACTCTTTTACCAACGAATAGTGGGATTGACCGTCACATTATACACCCCCACGGCTGGGAGGGCGAGCATGTTTAGCGCGACGGGGGCGCGAACCCGCGACCCTCGGATTACGAGTCGCACGCCTTACGCGCTAGGCCATGCCGGGCCAAATTGCGAATAAAAGTTAATGTAACATTTTTTATTTTAATTATATCTTAAAATATCTTATTAATACTATAATGTATTAGATTTGTCAAATCTTTTTTTGTAATAAGTTATTTTGTGTAATAAATAAAAAATTAAAAATGACCTCTTTAGAGATTGACCCAAATTCCTTTCTATAAACAAGTGTAATACGATCTTCAGTGTGTGATAATGAAGTTCAGTGTGATAACATAATCATTTCATCTATTACATTTCTATATATAAGTATTTAAACAAATATTTTTTTATTTGTATCAATAGCTTCTAACCAAGATAAAGTTATCTATAAAGACAGAAGTAAAAACGTAACGTACAAGTTAACAAAGATAATTATTATAACAGTCTTTTCAGATGAACGTATTGGCATAAGTTAAACACAGGATATCTTAAAATTCATAAATGTTTGTTTGTTTTGGAATTTCGCACAAAGCTACTCGAGGGCTATCTGTGCTAGCCGTCCCCAATTTAGCAGTGTAAGACAAGAGGGAAGGCAGCTAGTCATCAACACCCACCGCCAACTCTTGGACTACTCTTTTACCAACGAATAGTGGGATTGACCGTCACATTATAACGCCCCCACGGCTGGAAGGGCGAGCATGTTTGACGCGACGGGGATGCAAACCGCGGCCCTCAGATTAGGAGTCGAGTTCCTTAACCAGCTGGCCATGCCGGGCTAACAGAATTGACGAATACGCACAAGGAATACATGACAATTGAATATAAATTTTAAATACTAGCCAGTGTGGACTAATATACATTCATCGCAATCTGGGATTTTGAAAAATCTGCAACATAAAAATTGTTGTCTAGCCACATTTATTGAACTACATGTAGATATAGCTGAAAATCTTTATTTGTTTGCTAGGTGTCAGGAAAAGTTTAAAGAAAATAGTTCTACATGTAGTGCCACCTATATGATATTTCTTTCGGTCCTAGTTTGGGAACCAGGGGTGTAATCAGCCTAATATTTATATATTGGTCTTCTAATAAGCATTAATTACTAATTACATTTGCTTAACACATATAAACATTACTTTAACAGGCGTAATAAACGTTATATGTATATGATTATAACGTATTATTATTAACGAATATAAGCAAGTAGTCAGGATTAGAATATAATAAATAAAGTGTAAAATACGTTTCAATAAAATTATTATAAAAATTTAATAAACAACGAATGAAACAAACATTGATGAAAAGTAAACCACGGATGTTTGGTAAATCTCTATTGACCTTAAACAGATCAAGAGAATGTACGGTGTTTCTGTATCATATATTGTTTTTTGTTCTTTCCTTTTTTATAATTATGGCCAGCATTAGGATTGTTTAAAAATTACACGTTATCAGTAGAAAATAACCAGTAAGATACTGGAACCTGAAAAGCCCCTTACACAGTGGAACAGCGGTATGTCTGCGGACTTATATTGCTAGAATCTTGATTTTGATACCTATGATGGGCAGAGAACATTATGTATGTTTATGCTTTGTTCGAAACAAGAAGAATCCGAAATGAAGTAGCGACGTCTATTGGTGAAGTTCTGTGTCTCAAAAATATATATTATTTCAGTGATCTACTAATATACATAATTTACATTATTTCACTTCACAATAAATACTAAATACAAATAGTTTAAAAATGGAAACACAAAATATTTTGCTAAACATTACATTGGCATCCTCTGCTTGTATATGTATAAGTATTTATAATGTTAACAAACGGGTTAGTGAATTTTATTACAAAAATGTTACGTACCGGATAAGTGGAAAGGTTAAGGGCTTCAAATGTACAAATCAGAACGTGATGCCAGCTGTGAGCATAACACATACAGTCCATTATGTAAGTTAGCGCTGAACAACAATACATGACAACTACGAAGTATCCTGCTCCAAGGAACACAACCGTACGTCTTCGGACTTATAACACTAGGAACCAGTTTTCGATTATTTCTTGTGGACAGAGCACAGATAACATATTTTGTAGCATTGTGTCTAATTACACACAAACGAAGTAGCTCATGAATAGTAAATATATGATATACTACGTTGATATGGGAAAGATTATTGTATTTGTTTGATTGTTGTGAAGCTCAGAGTTACAAAATGGGCTGTCTGTTCTATGCCCATTAAGGATATCGAAATATGGGTTCTAGCGTTCTAAGCACACAACAGACTTACCGTTGCAACAAAAGAGGGAGATAGTATTTATCCAAGTGAGTTGATGCATGAAAAATTAGTATGCGATGACACGAAATACTTTGGAATACAAAAGGTTAATATGTGACCTTATGTCTTGATCTTGTAGTTTATAACTGTAGATGTTATATTTACCCATTTATTACAAATGCTATTTCAGTAATTAGTTTCTTTTCACCAATAATATCAATAGATCTAGAGGTAGAATTTTTTCGTGAAGTTTTAGTGATACTCCGACGTTGTAGTCGTTAACAATATGGTTCTAGAAACTCTTTTGTATAACAATAAAGTAGTTAATTTGTAACGTGAGCCCCTGTTGGCTCAGAGGTATTTGTGAGGACTTATATTACTAGAAATAGTGTTAAAGTTTTGTGTGTTTTTGTTATTAATAAATTGCTTATCTTGTGTAATTAATACAATCTTTCGTCAGTTACACTAGATGGCGCTTAATATATTTGATATTTATAAAACATGATAATTTTTTAAGGTTATTGTAAACAGTGATGAAAATGGTCCTAAAGTAACAGGAGATAGTTAACATAGAAATAAATATTGGAAAGAGAAAAGATAAAATGAGATGGATATACGTTTTGTGACACATAAACCCGCTTACTACATACATTATAAAGAGATGTCTGTCGCTGAAGTAACAACAGACGCAGCGAAATAGTGTAAGACTCTAGGTTTGAATGTGTTTTCTTATAGAAAATCCACTTTGGGCTGTCTGCTAAGTCCGCTGAGAGAAATCGAACCGCTGATTTTAGCATTGTAAATTCATAGATTTACCGGTAGAAGGACTGTAGTTTGATCTAAAAAAACTAATCAAACGAAAAAATTATGAACTGTGCTAAGAATATAATGAGAGAAATGAGATAATGATGGATATTATAAAACTACTCACTGAGTTTCTAGAGGCTTTGCAATTGAACTTTTATTGAATCCAGTCCACACATAGACATTTAAGAAATTAATAGTTTCTAACATGTCTAACTAATTATATCTAATAATAATCCCGCAATTTGTACCACATGAACACAACGAAATTTATTCATTTCTTTAAAAGAAGTGCTTTAAAATAAATCTAAATGATAAATCACTATTTATGATTGCTACATCAAGAAAGATTTCTTCGGAAGTGTATTTTTCACACTATGATACGATACTAGTTTAGAGACTTTAACTGTATTACAACAATTCTGTGTGTGTGTTTTCTTATAGCAAAGTCACATCTGACTATCTACTGAGCCCACCGAGGGGAATTGAACCCTTAGTTTTAGGTTTGTAATTCTGTAGCTTTACTTCTGTACTAGCGGCGAGCAGAACAATTCTCCTCATAGGTGCAACTAATTGCTCTTTGTCTCATCCATAAAACCTCTTGCTTTTTTCAAAGATTTGTAGGTATTAAATATAAAATACTAAACGATATGTATATATATGTATACGTCCTTGTCACTAACCGGGTGGTGCTTTTATACATTGCAATAATTAGAATGATTTTAAAAGTGGAACAGTTTAAAGAGTTTTATTAAAATATTTTTAATTAATGTTTATTGTTCTTCATATTTTGGGAAATGGAAAGATAATAGTTAACTAAAGGTGTGTATAAATCAACGAGTATTCACGAAATAACTTTTTAGAAATATTGTTCTTTATTTGTTTTTGAATTTTGAGCAAAGCTACACGAGGGATATTTGCGCTAGCTGTCCCTAATTTAGCAGTGTAAGACTAGAGGGAAGGCAGCTAGTCATCACCACCCACCTCCAACTTTTGGTCTACTGTTTTACCAATGCAAAGTGAAATCGATCGTCACATTATAACGCCCCCGCGGTTGGAAGGGCGAGCATGTTTAGTGCAACGAGGATTTGAACCCGTGACCCTCGGATTACTAGTCAAGTGCCTTAACCACCTGGCCATCCCGGGCCTAGTTTATTGGGAAGCAGTAGTAAAAACAAATGCTCTTTTCATGTTGTTATTATCATCGTAAAAATGTTCTGGTCTGAAGGAAACTGCGTTAAAATTATTTCGTATGATTTGAGTAGCTTTGACTTTTTTTTTAATTGACTGCTTCTTCGTATAAATTATTTAAATTGGCTTACATTTATGGAAACATAAAAGTAACGTACTTTTCATGGACGCCAGTATTAAGAGGTCAAATTTGACTTGATTTTGATGATTCTTGAAGCAAAGTAAACACATTTCTTCTTCCAGTCATCAAGTCTGGTGTCTCTTGCAATGTAATCATCCTAGTCCCAGCGATAGGTCTTACTAAGTCCATTTTCGATTCAGTCTTGACTTTCAATTATTCGATTATAACTGTTCCAAATTAAGTGGCCCGGCATGCCCAGGTGGTTAAGGCATTCAACTCATAATCTGAAGGTTGCAGGTTCGAATTCTGGTCCCACCCAACATGCTCGCCCTTTCAGCCGTGGGGACATTATAATATTACGTTCAATCCCACTATTAGTTGGTAAAAGAGTTGGCGGTTGGTATTGATGACTAGTTGCCTTCCCTCTAGTCTTACATTGCTAAATTAGGGACGGCTAGCTCAGATAGCCCTCGTGAACCTTTGCGCGAAATTAAAAACAAGCAAACAAACCAAATTTAGTAATTCACATATTTTATTGTACTGCGTTCCAGTTTTTTGCATAAGTATAATTTTTGCAACCAATGGTAGTAGTACTGAATGACTAATTAACGTACCATTGATTGTAATAAAAATCAACGTTTGTTTAGAATTAAGCACAAAGCTCAACACCTGACCATCTGTGAGTCGCTGGCATTCCGCTGTGGCACTGCAAGAGTAGAGGCAAAATTAGGCCTATCATATCTTATTTATTTAAGAGATTCTGTTTATTAAGCACTTAAAGTACTTTACCAAACTTTCAAAACTTGGAAAATACTCGATTTTACCTGTATTTCTTTTTCATAATGCTCAAAAATTATTATTAACTGATCCAACTCACCAAACCAGCTGATTGTGTAAAAGATTTTTACTTTGGGGGCCCCTCGATAGTACAGCGGTATGTCTCCAGATTTACAACGCTAAAATCATGGGTTCGATTCCCCTCGGTGGGCTCAGCAGATAACCCGATGTGGCTTTGCTACAACAAAAGCACAAACACACTTACTTTGGGCAAAATGTTATTAGCCACCTATACGTAGAAAATAGAATTAAATTCAGTCCAAGCAGTTTTTTTTTCCTTCTTTGTAGTCAAAATATTTTATTATTTTTATTAATTGATTAATAAACTTTCAACTAATTTTACTACTTCTATAAGAAAAATTGTTGTTGTCTGCTATTTGGTTTATTTGTTTATACGTGTATATTTTCTAACACGGTGATATATGTATGTATCCTAACATGTACATCGCTATTGAAGAACTGGAAGTGCGACTTTCACCAACTCGGATAGATATATTAATAATGTGACAATTTAAACTTTTATTGTTATTTAATCGACTTTCGCGACAAGTGCGGTTCCTTCAGCACGTGCTTCGTTTTAAAATTAACCCTAAACTAACCTGTCTAACTGTAACATCAATGTCACCGTGTTGCACGTCTCCAGTAAAGATGTTAGGTTAACTTCAATTGTCACTGCTTTTGTTCTACGAAACAAAGTACATATTCACATAAAATTTGAGATATAGTGTTTTTTTCTGGGACTTATTCCACGGTTTATGCCCTAAAACAAGCACGTACTCTTATTTGAAGAATAATTCGAATACCAGTATATACTACACCTGTCTCTACAAGTGCATTTATATTAACTTATTAAGCATAATTAAGCAGCATAACTTTCTCTCCTACGTCTTATAAGACTGACTTTTGACAGTGATGGAAGCACGTATCCATGGCGACGGTTAAGGGATGTCGAACAAATTCCAAATAAATATGGAAATACGGAAATTATCTTATTATGGACATCCTGCCTATAAAATAAACAACATTTCTTGTCACAGAAAGCTTACAGATGTTATTTTTACTTTTGATGCTCATAATGAAGTGTTACCAGGCAACGAAACGTACGGATGACCAACAGACTGTTACCGATGATGACATAACGTGCTCTTCTTGAACTCGCCACCATGACCAGTTGCTAGTAACAACAAAATTGTTTCATAGCTTTTATTTTCTTTAAAATATTCTATTTCTGGGACGATCATTCCAAACGCAGAGCAGCGTCATCTGTTGTTCGATAACTTGGTTATCTGTTCCTATACATATATATGTATATATATATTCATTCCTGTAAGCTGAATGTCCGACATACAAATTTTTCCAAGAAGAACATTTGAGAATAAAAATGTACAGAAGTCAAAATTATAATCAAACAATACTTAAGGGTGATGAAGAAATATACGTAAGAAATGTTGTTTTGGTGAAATACTAGAAATAGGGTAGTGTTCATTCTCCATAAACATATTGTTTGTATTTTTCTTATAACAAAGCCACATCGGGCTATCTGCTCAGCCCACCGAGGGGAATTGAACCCCTGATTTTAGCGTTGTAAATCCGGAGACATACCGCTGTACTAGCAGGGGGCAACATATTGTTAATAGACTATAACTAAATTTTGAAAAAAAGCAAACCATATTCATAAATCATTCATTCAGATATAATTTTGAGAAGAACAATTAATTACATCCTGTAATCTGACTTATTTTAGTCTGAAACATGAGAAAAATTGATTCTCAAGGACATATTCCAACTTAGTCAGCTAGATGATCCTACAAATTATTCATTGTGATGTTAAAGGCAGTGAGTTTTATTATGAAGTAACGTTAAAAATGGCAGTCAATAACTGCTATCTCCACCCCAAAGTATACCCTAACCTTACATTTTATAGCTAACTGAAATAAATAAATTTTGCGAAAACAAGTTTGACCAACAGAGAGGTACAAATTGCAGGGCGAGGCAATCATACGTTTGTAAAATCCTTTGTAAGCCAATCAAAATTAAGATCATTCATCAAATTAATGAAGTATTCTTAGAATAATTATTGGCAAAAATCAGACTAACAACTTCTAATACAATATATATAAAAAAAGCCGATTCGTTTTGGTAACAATGGCTACCATGTCATGTTGTTTAGCAACAAAAGTATAACATAATATTGTTGTTAGTCTATGTATTGAAAGTATGAAATGAAATTTATAAACGACAAAACTTGAAAAGTATTTGTTTATTTCTTAATTAATTAAATATGTTTTTCTTTTTATTAACAAGATTGGTTAAAATAACAGAAAATAGTTTAATTCAGAAAGGATTTAAATTTAAGATCGGGACGATATTTTTACTTTCGTGATAAATTTTATACATTTGGCTCTAGGCCAGGTGATCCCACACTACGTCTTTACTATAAGTTTATTATATCAACACTCATAACACTTATAAGGTTTCAAACCATACACCACTTAACGGATTACTTGAGCCACCGTCACTAAAATCGCAATGAACAAACAGTTATCGAACTATTTCATCTTGATAAATGCATTTTAGCTTTTATGTCCCCCCCTCAATTTCGAGAAATCAAGCATGACGTAACGTGATACACATAAGTTAGCTTTAATGGTTCTTTCTTTGGACTGTCTTCATGTTTATGGCTTTATCAACCTACTCAGCTAAAGAAGCGAGCTTTAGTATGGACATTTTCAAAATTTAAATGTGCCCTGAGTAAAACATTAGGGTCATTATGGGGTTGTAACCGAGGGTTCCACTTGGACAAAATTTGGTGATATTGTATCAACGTGTCTTCTTAATAAACAAGCAAGCGCAATGATGAATTTCCACTAATTATTGCAGAAAGCAATTGGTATCGCAACGACCCAGATGGCAGTTTGACAAACGGATGGCTTTTCTTCATGTAGTAGATTTCATAACGCTCATAAGACAAATTTCAAATATACCAAAATGTTGATTTAATTGATTCTTCACTAAGAGCATCAGAATCGTTACACTAGTTGATCCTAATATGATGCAATTTTTATTTTGTCACGTGATTTTCGGAACTGCATCTTGATTGGTAGGTTCAATTTAAGAAGTTCCATAGATAGCGAAAGAATCTAACTCATTTTTAATAAAAACTTCTGGAAGAAAATAAATATATATATTTATTTATATATACAATAATATTTTAATCAAACTGTATCTGTTATATCCAATGTCGACGAGGCCTTTCGCATATTACCGGGTTTCGTCAGGCCGGCTATGATACAAGAGACGTTGTTGTTTGCTTGAGACACTATTTATGTGAACTGGATTATGTTGGTGAAATTTATGTTTTCCACTTTTAATCATGTCACAATATAAAAACATTAAGGTAAGAATATGTGTCTTCAAATATTATCTTCCCGAATTAATCTAATTATTATTCAGAATCATATGGAGAGTCAATGGTTAGTTTAGGGGCTCACAAAGAACAATTCTGGAGCTTTGTTTGTTTGTTTGTTTTTGAATTTCCGACAAAGCTACTCGAGGGCTATCTGTGCTAGCCGTCCCTAATTTAGCAGTGTAAGACTATAGGTAAGGCAGCTAGTCATCACCACCCACCGCCAACTCTTGGGCTACTCTTTTACTAACGAATAGTGGGATTGACCGTCAGATTACAACGCCCCCACGGCTGGGAGGGCGAGCATGTTTGGCGCGACGCGGATGCGAACCTGCGACCCTCAGATTACGAGTCGCACGCCTTAACGCGCTTGGCCATGCCGGGCCCAATTCTGGAGCTCGATGCAATATCATAAACAGAGCGCAGATAGTTTATTGTATAGCTTTGAGCTGAAACAATAACAGTGACATAATTCAGAAGGACTGGTAAAACAGAAAACCAGTCCACTTAATCCTAGAGCTGGTCCAAAGAAGGGTACATTCTTAATTACTAATAAGGACTTTTGACTGTAAGCAGAGAAGCGTCTATAATAACACGGAAACCACACTACATCTACTATCTTCAGTGCCGAAGAGACCTTTCACATAAAACCTTAAATTGTACTTGAAAATTTTGCGAAAAAAATGTTTTTTTGGGGGGTATTATTAGTTTCTGTTCGATGTTGTGGTTACAAAATAAAAGTTAGATTCAGACAAGAAA
Source organism: Tachypleus tridentatus (assembly GCF_004210375.1). Taxonomy (NCBI): domain Eukaryota; kingdom Metazoa; phylum Arthropoda; class Merostomata; order Xiphosura; family Limulidae; genus Tachypleus; species Tachypleus tridentatus. The sequence goes on from NC_134833.1 coordinate 144,769,914, forward strand.
CACTACAGGACTACATTTATGTTTGTTTATTTGTTATTTTTACAAGAAACACCACAGGACTACATTTGTGTTTGTTTATTTGTTATTTTTTGCTTAGATATCTTGAAAATATCCAAGATGCTTATCGTTGTGGGTTTTTCACCATCACTTATCGTTGTGTTTTTTTCACCATCACTTATCGTTGTGTGTTTCTCACCACCGCTTATCGTTGTGAGTTTTTCACCATCATTTATCGTTGTGTGTTTTTCACCATCATTTATCGTTGTGAGTTTTTCACCACCTCTTATCGTTGTGTGTTTTTCACCACCGCTTATCGTTGTGTGTTTTTCACCACCGCTTATCGTTGTGTGTTTTTCACCATCACTTATCGTTGTGTGTTTTTCACCATCACTTATCGTTGTGTGTTTTTCACCACCGCTTATCGTTGTGAGTTTTTCACCATCACTTATCGTTGTGTGTTTTTCACCATCACTTATCGTTGTGAGTTTTTCACCATCACTTATCGTTGTGTGTTTTATCGTTGTGAGTTTTTCACCATCACTTATCGTTGTGTGTTTTATCGTTGTGAGTTTTTCACCATCACTTATCGTTGTGTGTTTTTCACCATCACTTATCGTTGTGTGTTTTATCGTTGTGAGTTTTTCACCACTACTTAACACAAGTCACAGTTTTTATTCTTCATACATTACTCCTTTTCAGATAAATATGAAGACAAGAAATATAATGTCACCAATCGATTTTCAAGGTCAACCTATCGACGGAACGATCGAAGGCTTATAATGCTAAAATTGGGGATTCGATCCCGGCAGCTGGCTCAGCGCTGATGACTTACTGTTACATTTTGTAGCTTAATATCAAAGGAACAGAACTCGATATCTACATTGTTAGCATATCATATGAGAAAAGGTTTTTAGTTACAAAATTTTATCTTTTCGTTTAAGCCCTCAGTGGCACAGCTATATGTCTATGGACTTACGGTGCTATAAACCGGATTTTGATTCCCTATTGTAGTCAGAGCACAAAAAACCCATTGTGTATCTGTGTGATTAACTACAAATTATCTTCTCATACAGTTTAAAGTATTATTATAGATTATGAACATAGCATTGCTCTAGACCGATTTTGGAGAAGGTTAAGGGAATATAATAGAAGACATTTGGAACAAGATTTTGTAGTCATTAATGAAAACGAACAGAAACAAACTCGTGAATAAACGGCTACAAAACAATAATAATGTCTGAAATCAATACAGGTGAATATAATAGCGTATACACGAAGATGCGTTATTGTGATAAAACAATATCAAGACGTCACCATGGGCAGTAGAAGGTTACGTTACATTCTAGACGACAAGACCCAGTTTGAAGCCACAACAGAACAGTTTATGTAATATAAGCAGGACTTTTAGATAAGGAAATGTACTATTCTTTAGGTTTTGTTTGACAGACCAGTATCAAATTCTCTATCCTCGCACGACAGATAAATGAAACGTTGCAACCTATATTCGACAGACTTTGACCAATTGTAAACAAGGAAAGATGCTTGAAACTTATTCCCTAGTTTCTTAGATGTTATAATTGTACTGGTTTATGTTTGGTGTCTTCCTTGTTTATTATGAATCCAGGTCAAACAGGATGGCCTCGGTAAAATTCCTGGTGTGAGGTTATTCAAGTCGTACTTACCTAGTCACTGGTTCTAGACAGACGTGTTTTTCGCTGTGCAAATACAACCTACAGGTTATATTTATCGTATGGCACTCTAATTCTTTTTTTTTTCAGTTTATCATAATCGATGCTAATGCATTCTGTTCAAAGCTAACGCTTACCGAGGAAACAAATATGGCCGACTCGACTTCGACTTTTGGCATGAGTTTCTAAAAGTCTTTTTAATTATTATTATTATTATGTTGCTTTAATTGCCTCGTCATACACATAGAAAAGAGCAATAAGCCTCGATATATTACACAAGGCTTATTACAACAACTAACTAAAATAGCACTTATTCAAATATAAAAGTTTATGGTTAAAATTAGACATCCTGGAAAACGAGTTAAAAGAATGAAAAGATAGTGTCTAATACGTTTTCGTACGAATTGAATATTTTTGCAACGCCATTCTGTAAATAGTTTGCTCTAACTTCATTTTAAAAGAGTAGCCCAAGAGTCGGCGGTGGGTGGTGATGACTAGCTGCCTTCCCTGTAGTCTTACACTGCTAAATTAGGGACTGCTAGCACAGATAGCCCTCGAGTAGCTTTGTGCGAAATTAGAAAACAAACATAAATATGTGATAGTGGCGTTGCATTTCTGTAATGTAGTGTTAACATTCGTCAAAAATTAACACTAACGAAAATAGTCAGAACAGCACTGGTTAAATCAAAGAATTTCGGGCTTTCTATGTTTGTAGGAGTGGTGCGCTATAAACATTCATTGGATAAACTTAATTAAGCACATGCCTTCAAAGAAATCGACGAATCACTAACTTATGCTCTTGCTTTAATAAATTTCAGTAAAGAAATGTTAAATATTTTACTCACATGATTTTGCTACTAATTCCTCGGGGGTAAAGTGTAATATAATTGTTAAAAGTCATGAAATCATTATTTTGTGATTAAACGTTTAGAGGAACATATTAAATGAAAACTCTCATGACTTATGACGCTAAACATCGTCTATCTTTATAATTAATAACGAATGAAACCGTGGTGCCGAGAGACTTTGTAAATATTTGTTGTTGTTTTTCTTTCTATTATTTTCGTGGTGTGTCACTTGTGAAAAGACTCGAGACATTCAAGAGAAGGTGAGAAGGTATATCTGGTAAACGAAACGCTTGTTTATTGTTAGTTATATCTGTTTAAATATTAGGTTTTTCATTGACCATAATTAGTGTGTTAAAACCTCTGTGTACTTTATTGTTTGAAATAAATGATGCTGTAATATCCTGTTTTAACACTGCTTATTCTCCGTTGCTGAGAAGTTGTTAAAGACACTTTATTTTGTTGTTTTTTCTTTCAGAAATTGTTAAATCCGAAATAAAATACGTCTGAAATAAAAAAGGCAAAATAGGTTAGAATTATTTGTGTTTTAATGGTGCACAGGTGCAAACAAATGACGTGTATTTAAGGGCTAACTCAAGAGTAGAGAAGTGCTGGAATTAGTGTATTACTAAACACATCAAGTCTGAAGTGTCTTATTAAACTAGTCCATAGGAAAGAAAAAAAATAGCCTATATATTCGTGAACTTACAAATAATGAAATCAAAATGACTCACAATAACATTAATAAAACACCAAGGAATTTTAAAATCTGAATTTGTTTTTACTGGGACTAACTTTGTTTAATATTTCTCAAATACGTAATAACAAATTGGCATTTTAACAGCATAGGTTTTCACTCACTGGCTATGACCGAAAAAACAATTTACTATAACCACAGATCAATTATAATGGATTATCAGTTGTAATTTTACTTCCAAGCTATAATTTTAACAAATATTTATTTCAAACAATAAACAGTTATCAAAACGTGGTTACTGACTTTATTGTTTTAAGCCAGAGAACGCCATTTTACAAAATGTGGTTTTGACTCACTATCTAATTAGTAGAGCCATTGTGACTTATTTACAACATAATATGCTATTTTATCAACAAGATTCTTGTATAGTGGAAAGTTTTTACGTAATGTATTCAGTAGTTTTGGAAACAGGTGTAAGTGGTTGGTATTATATGAGTCAAAGGCTTTCACTGCTGCTAATAAAAATCAGTTAAACTCGAACCTTTCATTTAGAAACACAATACCAAACTTCAGTTAATCAACCTTTTAATTTATGTTGTGTTTTGCACGCAAATTCTGACAATAGATATTCATGTCAGACAATGAAATGGTGAACAGTTCCTTTAAATAATTATTATAAAGCAAAGAATGTACTATCAGTTCCAGAATTTCAAGTGATAATTTTCTTTCTTTAATTATTGGATGAATTTGTTAGAATTATGTGCTCCAACTGAAGAAAGATTGACCTGTGATGGCCCAAAAAGTGGGTTATGAAACCTGTTGAGCAGAAAGGCTGTGGGCCCCACGAGATTTGGCTTTTTCGGCTGTAGGACGAGAGCACGCAGCACAATGCCTGAGGCAGCATACTTCAGCTTAGCGTTCTCGTCGTCTTTCTAAGCTCGGTGTTCTCATAAGCTGGTCCCCCCCCCTTCCGTCTTGAGTTTGTACCTGCACCGGCTGGCCTCCGTGGATAACTGGTATGCACGTGCACCTCCGTCCCTGCTTCTCAAATACACCATTTCAATCAGGTCCCTAGGACAGGTAGGACGTGTTTAGTTCAGTTTTAACGTTACAGCAGACCTGCATGTTGTGATGGTCTTTCGTCTAATTGTGTTGTGTAAGTACACCAGTGTGATGTGCTTTTGATAAAGTTTTAGCGCTCGTATTAAGTCTAATTTCTTTCAATAACATTTGAAACTTTAATCGAAAAGCGAATATTTTGTTTGTTTCTTAAAAAAAAAGAAAGACAATGGGAAAGCATTTATTGTTTGTCGGTACTGTTCTTATTATGATACAGTGGAACTGTTGTTACGTTAAAGGGACAACTGAAGATCTAACGTTTCAACAAACGTCTTTATCTCCAGTCGAAATTGAAACAACAACACAAAACTATTCTTTAATTTTGGCAGAAGACAATGAAATAAACTCTGAAGTCAACGCGACTTTAAGCGCAGTTTCCGTTTTAACCGATGGCGGTGGAAATGTTACCGAAAAGGAACTGATTCAAGATTTCTTATCCACGACACGTGTTGTAACTGAAAATAAATTCGACACTACTACAACATCCGCACCTATTTTGGAAGAAGTGAAAACGATAAAAGGTGAGCAACCAATTGAAAATACGTCGTTAACTAATAAGTCGTCGCATACAATTTTGGAAGAAATGAAAACAACAGAAGGAAACGAAGAGCTCGTAGCTGAAAGTACTCCAGAAACGACAACAGCCTCGGGAGTTATAAGAACAATGGGAGATGACAAACAGGAATTGCCCATGACAACAAAAACAATGACAACTTCTTCTTTTGTAGACCGTGATGAAACATCGTCGAATGCTGTCGAAACGTCTAGTGTAAATTCACAGCCAACAGACCCAGTGATTTTCTCTCTATCAAATGAGATGACAACACAGTCAGAAATAGATACCGTAACACCTGCAGAGATGAAGTCCGAATCTTTGAACACTGAGGTCGGTAATTATTCTGTAGAAAATGTAAATCAACAGGAAAGTATAAACGGTACTGTTAGTATTTCTAGTGACGTTCAACAGCCAGTAATCGAGACAATATTTCGTAAAGAAAATCAAGTGGATATAGATCAACTGTCAACAGCACAATTCTCTGAAGACAACAAGTCGTCAGTCGAGAAGGAAGGTTTTGGTGACTCGTCATTCAATGAGCAAAAATTCTATGGTACATTCCAATCAGGGCGACAAGAGAAGCAGCTAGACGTCGGAGATTCCTTGCCTGAGAATCGTACAGACTCTTGTAAGTGTGATGAACTAAACACGAATAAAACATTTGATGGTAGAAACTGTGCTGGCGGGCGGGTAGTCGCCCTTAAGGATTGCCCTTGTAGGAAAACGTGTGCTCGTCAAGCTGGACAAAGCTGTTCTTCCGAAGAACCTTGCGATTTGGAATTTGGACTTCACTGCGATGCAAGTACAAGTGTTTGTCAAGGTAAAGTTTAGTAATTTTGTGAAGTAATAATAAGCATTCGAATGTGGTAAAAATTGTTGGGCATGAGAACAAGTTTAAATAAATGTGTGACACTTAAGATAGCCGATCACCCCTGGAGCCTTAAATTAAGCAGTCGGTTACAAAGCACTGTTATTCAGTTGTTTGTTGTTTTTTCTCCACATCAGTGAAACTAACAAAAATATGGTGACAGAATGTTGGTAGCAACCACAAGAATGTTAATAATGCTCAAACACATCTCAAATAGTTTTCAAGGAATTCAGTATTTCTTAAACAATGCATTTAGAAAAAAAAATGACTAATAAAAATGTAAGATATCTGGTTTAATAAAATCTGAATAATATAAATATATTCCATTACAACTTTTCCTGAATGCTGTTTTAAGTGTAAACACTTTTAAACTTCTGGTTTTAGCCCTATTTGTATTTTCAACTTGAGGATATTCTATGCGACACACTGGGGAGAAAATGACATGTTCAGAAACCACTGACCAGAGAGAGAGAGAGAAAAGACAACCGGTCAGAAATACACGTAGTTTACACGGTTACTCTCGACCGAATAGCCTTCCCCGTCCACCTTACAGTTGTGCAAAAATATGTCTGCGGACTCAGAATACTAGAATCAGGACTTCGATACTCGTGGTTGGTAGAGAACAGATTGCCCATTGTGTTGCTTTGTGCTTAATTACAAACAGAAGCTTATATTCGACCCTTTTGTAACATACAGTTGTTTAATGTCTTACTAATACTAATACTCGTCTCTTGCAGTGATTTTTCTTTTATCTTACCAAACCTTCAAATAAATAACAACAGTAGGAAACAACAACCAATAAACACTCAATTTATTTTTATGCCTATCACAACCGGTAGGGTTCCAGACAGTACATCCTATTAAGTAATTTAATTGATTAAAAGGTTCATTAAAACGAAATCCGAGGTTAGTGAAATGGCTTCGTTCAAGAACACTTGGTAGTAAAGTATGTTTAAAACAACTTGTTTGGCGAGATTGGCTTTACAAGTAGCGTAGGGATTAACTAACAACTATGTTTGTTTTATTCTTAGATCATAGTGCTTAATACCCAAAGTGCTCGTCTTTGTTGTACCAAGAGTAAATAAGAAGACTTGACTACCTTAAGTAGCTTAAAGTTAGGCTTAATAAAGCGGCGACTGTTCTGGTGAAAATGTTTTGTATCCGTACGTTAGGCCTAGACTTACTGTAATCTTTAGTGTGTATCCAATCTACTATCAGAGTAAAATAAAATAGTAATTATTTTGATGAATAAATACAACGAATTTAAACCTGAGTGTAACGAAGGGTTGTAACATAAAAATGCACTATATAAAATATTGAACGTGTTATGGGGGAAGGGAGAAGAGAGAGAGAAACTAGTGCTATAATTTTAATGTGCTGCTTTGTTTAATTTTGGAATTATTTTTTTTTTAATGGACCAATTACCTATAGAGTTCTTATGAGATGGATACGAAGTAATATAATGTTTAACAGACGTGACGTATATAAAATTAAGTTTAAACTACGAAATTCCTGTTTATTTCCCACAAAATTTCGATTATTCAGCGTCGTGGTACATGGTATTTGAAAAAGACAAACAAAACTAGCTCAGTTAGTATAAACATATTCCTACGTCCCTGTTACGTAGCTTTTGTACTAAGACAAAATTATACTGCTATATGTATTTATGCACTAAGTTTGTTTTTTAAGAAAAGAAAAAAATGAGTGACAAAATTATACTAGGAGCAAATTCTCCCGGAAACGCTGCTTAACATGTTCATTGTAAATAGTACATTTTGATGGTATGAGGTTATTTGATGAACCGTGATGACGCAGACGATTAATGATTTTGTGATTTATAGAAATATATAGGTGCGATTGTACACATTACACCTCTTGCTTATTCGCATGCAAAAAAACCTTTACTGAAATATTAGATAATACTCTAATTGTTTTAAAGAAATGTCGAGTAAAAGTTTTAAATTAATGGATAATTAAAATACTTTAAAATATTATCTTTTAATATACTGATTCTCAAAGACATTTTACTTTTAATACAATTAAAGTTTATATCATATTTACCTATAACTTGCAAATCAATTCTTTGCAAAACCTGTTAATCGTTTTTATTTCACTTATTACGCATGCTCAACGAGATAGTGTATTTGAGAGGCTCGTTTTGGAATGTTGGTTGTGTCGGAAAACAGTAACAGTGTCATAGCATAGTTTCCTTTGTATAATTTCTTTATATCACTACCTAAAAGTTGCGAACGCTTTGTATCAGTTTAGATTTAAATTAAAATGGTATAACTTTAACGTATGTATCAATATATCATAATATTTTGGTAAGTTTTTTGTTTTTTTTTCTCTCTCTGGAATGTAGTCTAGCAAGTGAATGATTATATCAACAAAAAGTTGGAGATCATACATGTATTTACAAAACGGACCTGATAGATGAGCTTTGGATAAAATAAATAAATGGTCCCTTCACGTTGTGGAACATCCGTTTCAACCCTCTTTGCCTTGGGACTAAAGGGCGTGTAACAACAGTTCGGATTGGACCGTTCCGCGTCTCTTCAAATAAGGGGCACGAACGTTCTTTAACGAACCTCTCACGTGCTGTGAATGCGGTAATTGAACTGACCTTGAAAATGTCAATGAGCCATAGAGTCTAAGCCTGTCTTACATGGTTGGCTACTGTCCGTACACTTTCTAATGAATAGGTTAACGCTTACCCTTTAGCTACTATTTACCACAGAACTTTACAAAGACGGGTCAAAGGTCACGTATTATATTTTAATTTTAAAAAAATGTATTGTTACGAGCTCGTAACGTTGAGCAAAGATGACCTCAGGGCTTAACGCAGTGAGGCATGTTATAACACAATTCTTTTACATAAAACGAAGAGAATGAAAAATATTTCAAAATTTTGTTCTTTGATCCCGAAACTACATATGTGGTAGATTAAAGAAAAACACCCGTCTCACTGAAAGTTGTCTGAATATGTGTCTAACGAATGATAATAGACGGAAAAACAGTCCTGTTTCACCCAAAACTGTCTGAAGATGTACAACAAATAAACAATAGTAGCGGTGTTTGAAGAATAACTCTCATCTTAGTGGATTTCAATGGAATTCGGTCACTGTTTATGAACGTGTTTGATATAGGGCGATGACGTTTATTGAAACTTACCCTGCTTCATTGGAATTGAAGACGACAGTTCGTTTCATTGTTCAATGTGCACGACAGTTTCCCTCGCAGCAGATTGTTTCGTTGTTCAAAGTGCACGCCAAGTTTTTGTGACGTTTAACACTGTAGTCTATCGCAAACAAATAACAATGATAAAAACAATAATAATCAGAGAGATTACATACCCTATCTTTCCCCCTTCATCTCTCCTTTTGGAGATTGCGCATGCGTTTATGTGAAATAAGGTAAAAGTTCACTTTGGAAAACTTAGAAAATCTTTCTTGGATTCAGAATGATAAAAGTTCAGCATCGTTTTTTTGTAATGAAATCAAAAGGCTCAACCTTAATGTGTCCATTAAAATCGTTGCTAATCTGATCAGAGTTATTCATCCAAAACTATGATAATTTTGTGTAAAATTTTCACTTGCATTGGTGCAATTGTTTTCGAGATACTTGCACACGGATCTGACTGAGAATACATGTGGTCTTCTACCTACGTCTATATTCATCATTGTTCTAATAATTTTTATCCCTTTTTGTAGTTGTATTGTAATAAGAGCGTGGAAAATAATAAATTCGTCTTGTCAACTGTGTTCTAACGATCTAATCATTACAATTCAAGCAGACGTTAGCGTTATAATAGCTCGAAACGATATTAAATTATCTCGTTTTCAATCTAAGAAACACGTTGAAACAAAGGCAGGTCAGAGACCCCAAGATTGATGCATAGCTGTCCCTAATTTAAAGTTGCTAACCAGAGGAAAGGTGAATAACGAGTAGCACCCACCGCCTACTCTCGACAGAATAGTGGGCTTGAACGTTTTATAACGCTACCACAGTTCAAAATGCGAAGTGTGTTTAGCATCAAATGACGAGCTCGAACCTAGGACTTGCTAATCTACAGCTTGGAACATTAGCAATTAGGCTATAAAATGATTCCACGTTGTTAATCTGTTTAGTTATTTCACTCTAATTTAGGGCTACCTCTTATTTTCTGCCAGATTTCTCCGAATCGGAAGCTATTCGGGATATTTTATATGATATAAAGGCAGAAATAGTAGTTTCAAGGCTGCCTTAGTTTCGTCGCCAACCAATCCGATCACATCACTCGTTATGAGAGTGTCAATAACATTTACATTTCTTTCTCAACAGGGATTCGATCCGTTCGCTTTTCTTCATTGCAGTATATAATATTAGTAAATGTTTAATTTATTAGAGAATAGACTATACTTGTGTGCGCAATATTTATTCACTGTAGTTTTATTTAATGTATTCTTTCCGTAAACGTAGCCAAACTACGTTACCTGGAGTTTCTAGTTACTTCGTTTGCATAAATATTATAAGATTGTATTATTATATTGTTTGTTTGTTTTGAATTTCGCACAAAGCTACTCGAGGGCTATCTGTGCTTTGTATTATTATAAGATAAAATTAAAAAATAATACTTTACCCTACTTCACTTCGGTTGAAGGGTAACTAATTAATTTTACCGCATGATATTGGACATCAACCACTGTACTTTATCACTACAGCAAGATGTATATCCACAGTTGTAGACTGACATCTTTGTTCACTCAGAATACATTAATTCCACTCAACTATTTGTTATAGGTATTAGAGGATGTAACATAGGCAGGACATGCGGCCATTGACGCTGTCTAACTGGAAGGAACTTGATTACTCACCTGAGCAGCATTTTAATAAGATCAACCAGTTTTCACATTGTACCCTAGTGTCAAAGTATTCACGACAAGATGAAAGAAAAGTTGCTTAGACCAAATGGTGTAAATTATTTTCTGAATTTACATAACGTTTCTTCTTTATAAGTACAGACAATTGAACATTACAATTTTATCTTCGAGTTCTTAGTTTTTCAGCGCTTGTTCGCGAGGCAGTAGACTAATTCACTTTATATATACCACGAGTGTTAAATTTAATTATTTTTAGAAGATTATCGTAGATTTGTTTACGTAATCCTTTACGAATAAATACGTTGTGTAGTTCAATTGTTCTGAAGCTGCGATTGTTACATTATTGCGTCATGTTACTGGTACTTTCCAAATTTTTCTTTGCTTTAATTGCACGTTATTGTATCATAATATCTCGTAGTGTATGTAACGTTTTAAACCTCTTCTGGGCCATAAATACGTATTAAAAATGTAGGACGATAGATTATGTGATGTGAGCTTAGTCATAGAAAGCATTTAGTGGCGATTTTCAAAGTGAAATTATCACAGATAGTATTGTGATAATAGAGTGAAATAATCTGTTTTGTAAAATTGTATTCTAAACTAAGTGAACTAGAGACTAGTGGACTTTGACGAAAACAGATAATTATTTGAAGTTCTGGATACAACTGTGGTATCAATAGTGTAACGAACATTTAATATACACATGGCTTGTTTTTAGCATATTATTTTAAAACAAGTGTGCTGTTTGTTTATTGTTGAAATTTATCGCCAATAAGTCACAGACACTTACTGTAGAAGAAACCAGCCCATACAACAAAAACATTATTATAATGACAGGCCATCAAATGATCATTGAGACCGTGAAGAGACAAATAGCTATTTCGTAAATACAAGAATCACATGAACATAGAGGTCGTGAAGAGACGGACATTTTCATAAGGACAGGATATCATTTTATTGAAGTCATGAGGAGACATTTTCAGAAAGACAGGACATCACATGATTATTGAAGTCATGTAAAGACATACTCTCGTAAAGACAGGACATCACAGGAATCCCGAGCTCAGGTAGAGACAGATATCCTCATAAAGCCAATAAATACATCACATAATATTTGAAGTCGTGAGGAAACGGATAGTTCTAAAGATAGGACATCACATGGTCGTTGAGGTCGTGAGGAGGAGATTGCCCTTGTAAAGATAGGATTGTTTGTTTTGAACTTCGCGCCAAGCTACTCAAGGGCTATCTGCGCTAGCCGTCCCTAATTTATTAGTGTAAGAGTAGAGGGAAGGCAGCTAGTCATCACCACCCACCGCCAACTCTAGGACTACTCTTATCAACGAATAGTGGGATTGAACGCACATTATAATGCCCCCACGACTGAAAGGGCGAACATGTTTGGTGTGACGGGGATTCGATAGGACATCGCATGTATTGTGGAGGTCGTGAAGTAGTAAACCCCTTCATAACCAATACTTCTTTCTTTAGTAGTTTATCAACACTTACCAAGACAATTCTAAATGCAACAGTGTTTTTAATTGTTAATCATCTTGAGCTCGCTCTTATTTTCTATTTCTCAGGGAGAGGAACGTAATTCGAAGACTTTTTTTTTTTTTGGAATCTAATAACAAAGTAACAGACAAAATAAACTGCCATGAATTACACAATAATATTTCGATAGGTTTCATTTTGTCGTCCGATACAATCCCGTAAGAAATGTATTTGTGTCGTAAAACATACATACTCTTCTTACTTTTGATATGTAACACGTCACTGGTACAACGACCAAGGCAACTTTAACACTACACAACAGGTCGGTGCCTATCGCACTTGAACGATCATATTTAAGAAGGAATGTAACCTCTGATAATGATGAACTATGAGCAAAACGTTCATTAAGAACATTAGACACTCCCGCGTTTTTCTGGTCGCTCTCGCAAGATGTTGCCACGTATTTTATGAGACGCAGTTTATCAGCAAGCATATCGTGCAGTACTATGAATATGGATCTTCTGCTTGGATATAGATTATGAGAGGCGGCCGGATTCGGTTCCAAACGATAGATCTGTTCTATTGTTAAGCCACAGTGCCTTAATGTCTTTTTTTTTCTCACTCATAACTTCAACTTTTTCATTTTTATCGAAGTTTATCGTCAACGAGATTCTACAACTTTCATCACAGTTAGTAACTTGTGAATAATTTTAATGTTTATTAAGTATTAGAACGAGTAATATATAGATTAAAATGTTAAATACTAAAATAGATGTTCTGTCCCTAAATAGAAATGTCGCAGCCGTGTATTGGAACTAACATTTCTGCCAACAGCAATAAGTATAGACATCAGTGCTAAACTTTCGTGACAAACTTTGGAATATATATATAAACTACAACTGTATCATCGTTTGTAAATTACAAATACGCATCCGTAATCAATGTTTTACGTATTCGTGACTGTTACGTTTTTGGAGCTTACTTGTCCTATTGTTAAAAATGTACGCGTTTACTGTGGAGCTTCGCGTCTCATTGACGAGATTGTACGTGTCTTGATGTGTAACGGGGTTGAGGAAAGCCACAAGCTCTGCTCATATCTTCAACAGAATTACGCAAGTTAATATTTGTTGACATCTCCTGTTCCTAAATAACTTGTTTATATTCTACCCGTGAGCTCTTTGTAAGCGATAGTATTCTATAAAATTGATTTATTTATACTTAGCCATAACAACGTTTCTTTATTTCATGTTTTTAGTGATTAGGAACATTTGTTTGAATTAGAGGTGTTTTGCAGTGTCAGTCAGGCATGCGATTTGAAACCGGTTCAGGACATGTTGTTATTCCATTTCTGGATGGTTCAGTTATACGGAATTGTGTAAAAGTGTTATGACAAAAGAATATGTTGTCATTCTTTCCATTTTATAGGACTAATTCTTCCATGTTTTTATAGAATGTGAATTTCAATACTGTGGTAATGCCTCACTGATTCATATTGACAGTTGAATGAGCCAGGGTGAGAATACTTATTATTCCTTGAATTCCCATATACTTGTACCAAGAGAATGTCATGATGGTCCTGCTTGAATGAACATACTGATTAAATTTAGGGTCTGAAATACCTGTCATGGTTTCCCATGGAGTGTCATAACTATATAGTAACAAGCCAGCAAAGACCTAGCATATGGTGTCGATTTATGCTAGGATGAAGCAGCTTAATACATTTTACAAAACAAACTTTGATAAAAACAGTGTTTAACACTATATATTAAGTTTTACGTACACCATAGGCCGTGAGACCGAAACAGGTACATGTGAAAATAAGAATAAAAAAGAGACAGAACACCTAAACTTAATGATACTTATGTTAAGTATCTTTCTTTATGTAGCCTTCGGTACAGAAGGAAGACTGCCACTGATCTCAACCATGATACAAACAACCATGTACCAAATGGCAGACAAGTGTCCAGATCTACAGTATCAAGGAGACTTAACCAGAATGGAATATTTGGTTATGTAGCAGTTTGAAAACATTTACTTCAACCTCCAAATATTGTCAAGAGACTGAAATGTGCTAAAAGGTACCAAAACTGGATTGTTCATGATTGGAAAAAGATTTTATGAACAGATGAGTCCAAGTTTGAAGTATTTGGTTCAAAAATGTAGGTTATGCGTCCGGTGGAAGAAAGGTGAAATATACTTACTTACTTCAACGCATAGCACCCATCATGAAGCATAAGGGAGACAACATGATGGTTTGGGTGATTTTTTTTTTTCTGTTGAAGCAACAGGAGATATTTGCAAAATAGATTAAATAATTGACCAGAGCAAGTACCATCAGATATCGGTCCCTCATGGTATGTCCAGTGGTTTGCTTATTATTGGTAAAGGATTCTACCACCAAGAAGATAATGACCCCAAACACTCGTATACCTATGTAGGTATTACTTGTCTGAGAAAGAAGCTGCTGGAGTCATTCAAATGATGCAATGGACCCCACAGAGCCCTGACCACAACCCTGTTGAGCTGATCTACGATATGATAGATGGAAAACTTGACAAATCAAAAGCTTCTTCTAAAGATACTATATGGGGATGTATTAGAGACATATCGAATAAAATCCCAAAGAATACTTTAATTAAATATGTTGCAAAAATGCCTAAAAGTTTGTTTACCGTTATTAAAGCAAAAAGAGGGCACATAATATAAACTGAAGTCCCATCACTTCCACTGAGTTTCTGTTGTACTAAATATGAAAACTAATAAAACTTTGTTTCATTTGTGATTTACCTTCCATTGCTCTTTGAAAGTAGCCTGTAAACTAAGTTTTAATTTTGACCTCAGACTTTTGCACAGTACTGTGTATAACATGGACTTCAATAGTTTAAGTGTTGTTCTAATGCAATTAATTTCGAATTTTGTCTTCTTGTTTAAAATATACTTTTTGTTCAAGGGATAACATTATACTACCTGATGCTGCTTAGCAATCTTTTCTAGATGTGTACACAATATCAATAGTATGCACAGTAAATATACGCTGTTAACAATGTGCAACCACGTTTCTCTAACTTAAGTAAATACAATATTAACAATATGCACACCACGACCAACTCACGAGAGTAGTTCGATTAAAATCTAATTTCGCCTCTATACCTACGTTTTGCTAGAAATAATTAATATAAAACATCGTAAGCCTTTGCAACATCCATTAGAGAGAAGTTTTAAGTTTTGACAACAGCAATTTGTCGTAGAGAACCTTTGGATCTTGGCATTGCCATTTGTCGTAGAGAACCTATGGATCTCGGCATCAATACTCGTGTTTTGATGTGAACTTTATCTCAAACCTCGATACATTTATCTGTGTCTGCCCCTCTCGCTACGTATGCATATACTAGATCAGTTTCGCCTGTGAAACGAATGTGTTTTTCTTTTAATGGTATTGATATCAATGTTATTGAGTGGATTATATTATATTTTTACCAGGACATTTGTGTATTATTTTTGCAATAAAAACGGTTTTTAAAACCAAACTAAATAACCCTTGTGACGTTATTGTTTCTTCAATGACTACCTGCTAATTTATTATTCAATTCATCGTGAAAAGTCTTATAGCATATACCAAACTGCAATCCTTTTTATAGGACGAAGATTGGTATTCTGCTTCTTATTTAAGACTCCTAACATGGATAAATTAATACATACCATTATATACGGGATTTTCTCTATATTAAAAGACTTTCACAAGAACCTTCCTCGGGAAACATTGTACAGAGCTATAAAAGTTCATTGGCTGGCTTGGATACATATTTGGAAATACTTTTCCATACTTTAACGAATTTTTATCACTCAGTACAATGTTTTTGGCTCTGGTAGGAAAATCGAAAGTTCGCAAATAAAAATATTTTAACGTAGAAGAAAGTTTGTGTATAATTCTATATTGGTATACGATTATTGTATTTTGTTTCACAAAATGAATTTGTAAATTCCCATCTGTTCATTTAGTGGATGATGTATGTACTGACAATGCTGTACTGATGGTTTCGTTAGCATTTAATAAGTGAAAAGCTTCAAGTTATTTCGAAACATACTCGATAAAAGTTTGAGACAAAGGTCAAAATAACTCCGATATTCCTAAACTTCTTTTTTTCACTCGGTAGCAAACTTGACTTAAGTGTGTAAAACCCTCTAGCGGGGTTTTTAGCAGTCAATATTCTGTTTGTTTGTTTGTTTTTGAATTTCGCACAAAGCTACTCGAGGGCTATCTGTGCTAGCCGTCCCTAATTTAGCAGTGTAAGACTAGAGGGAAGGCAGCTAGTCATCACCACCCACCGCCAACTCTTGGGCTACTCTTTTACCAACGAATAGTGAGATTGACCGTCACATTATAACGCTCCCACGGCTGAAAGGGCGAGCATGTTTGGCGCAACAGGGATGCGAACCCGCGACCCTCGGAATACGAGTCGCACACCTTAACACGCTTGGCCATGCCGGGCCATCAATATTCTGAGAAACTCCAACCAGCAGGAGAAGTACTTATTGAAATATACGAATACTTTTTTTAATGTTCGCTCTTTATTTAAACGAGAATTCGTTTGGTGAACGAACAAGCAGAGTTCTTCAATAACCCACCTGGTTGAATTATTTTATGATTAAAAATTAAACATTGCAACTACAAATCTACCCCACCCCCGAAGTACTGATCACTGTCGTAACCAGCACCGATTTACAAGTAGAAATGTATAACTTAAGTCCTGTCAATCTTTATTGTTATCGAGAAACATTTGATCACAGTTGACGAATTTCATTATAATCAGGACTTGTTACGGTTACGTTTTTTTGGTTCTTGTCAGCTCTAATGGTTCATAATGCATTTAAACAATCTATTTACAAGGTTTGATCTAGGTTTCTTTCATGACTCTGTAGCTCAGTTCTTTGTCTAGTTGATTATATACACTGTGACACAACAAAGAAAAAAATGGGTTTTGTTAACTCTGATCGAAAACTGAATCTATTTTGACCTGTTGATACGATTCTGAGAGTGTATTTCTTTCAGGTATTGATTATAATACAATGATGTATTACTCGTATCTTTCGTGTTCCGGGGTTTGATTCACATTGGTGGACAAAGCACAAGAAGTTTACTGTTTATCTTTGCGCTTTAAAAACAACAGAATAAACACATAGTCTTATCTTTCGTAAACCCATTTGGGTTTCCAGAAGTGAAAATACTTCTGTACTAATAGAGTGAATGAAGAATGTAAAATGTATTCATTTCCTGTGTATGAACGAAAAAAAAAACACTAAAAAGTAATAATTTTATAAAAAAGCACGACATCAAAGTGCAAGTTTCACGAGCATAGTGAAACAACCCACGTTTCCAACCCACAACGTGGCATCTGGATGTATGGTTGGTTGGTCTGATGGTTTGTGTGGAGATCGTGAACATCGTGACGCAAGAACTTTGTATCGTTCATCGCGACGAACACGAAACTGCCTTCTTTAACACTACGAATACGGCAAAAACCAAAATCAAACGTTCACTTTCTTGACTGGTGACGTAGCCTTTTTACTGTAACTTCCTAACCACGCAACTGTGGAGATGAGAAAAAGGGCGTTGACCTTTACGCTTCTTTTAGTTCACCTGTACATATCGGACACCGTTCAAACGACCTGCTCGATGGTTGGGATATTTTATCCTGAGTCATCAATAACAGGAGTGAAAATAAGGTTGTGAAAATGTTGTTTAACGCCCACTGAAAAGGAAATGTTTGTTTCATAGATGCTTGAAAAAGTAGTTTGCATAAGTTTGTGGAAGGCAATAGTAACACGTCACCATAATAATGCCCAATAAGATTAGATAACTAGATATGCTTGCACAACGTCCCATCAAGTGTTCTGTTTCAAAAGCAAATAAATCCAAAATTATGATTAGCAAGTATTGTTATTTCTTGCTTTTCAAGTTAATATATGACGCGATGTCGTAGTCTACAGAGTGCATAATTCTTCTCGTGATTCATGGCATGCACACGTTTCACTGATGTCAATACAGTACGAATTGCAACGTCAGGCGTTTCTTGTGTGACGTCATTTCATTGTCTTCTGACTGACTGACACATAACACGATAATATATAGTGGTACGAGTGTTTGAAACAGATGACCCATCCAAGCGAATTCGACCCCTTTTGGAAAATTAATAAAATATAAAAAACGACTAGTTTTTATAGGCCTAGCTTATTCTACGTCTTGAAAATAAAAAGGTTGATCTGTTAAAACTAGTTCGTTTTTTAAAATTCCTTAATATTTTGTGTTTTATGCTGACATGATATTAATGTTTTTTATCTTATGTTTTATATATCGTTCTAAGTAGAAATAATTATCCATGTATACATTATGATGAATTATGGTATAATAAATATCCGTTTAACATATTTCCTTTTTATTATGGTGAGGTTTTATTGATATACCATTTCTGCTCTTTTAGTGTCTGTGAAGTCTATTTTCCCTCCATTTAACATCAACAAATTTCAGTGGGATAAATTTATATTTTTCTATCAACAAACAGGATTTATGTGTGTGTTTGAGTGTGTTTTCTCTTACTTGTACCGAACTGATTTATGTGTGTGTTTGAGTGTGTTTTCTCTTGCTTGTACCGAACTGATTTATGTGTGTGTTTGAGTGTGTTTTCTCTTGCTTGTACCGAACTGATTTATGTGTGTGTTTGAGTGTGTTTTCTCTTACTTGTACCGAACTGATTTATGTGTGTGTTTGAGTGTGTTTTCTCTTACTTGTACCGAACTGATTTATGTGTGTGTTTGAGTGTGTTTTCTCTTACTTGTACCGAACTGATTTATGTGTGTGTTTGAGTGTGTTTTCTCTTACTTGTACCGAACTGATTTATGTGTGTGTTTGAGTGTGTTTTCTCTTACTTGTACCGAACTGATTTATGTGTGTGTTTGAGTGTGTTTTCTCTTACTTGTACCGAACTGATTTATGTGTGTGTTTGAGTGTGTTTTCTCTTACTTGTACCGAACTGATTTATGTGTGTGTTTGAGTGTGTTTTCTCTTACTTGTACCGAACTGATTTATGTGTGTGTTTGAGTGTGTTTTCTCTTACTTGTACCGAACTGATTTATGTGTGTGTTTGAGTGTGTTTTCTCTTACTTGTACCGAACTGATTTATGTGTGTGTTTGAGTGTGTTTTCTCTTACTTGTACCGAACTGATTTATGTGTGTGTTTGAGTGTGTTTTCTCTTACTTGTACCGAACTGCCACTAGACTCATTTTTCTTCCGATGTTACTTGTGTTTTTCATATATTCGATGGCTGGACTGGTTATTTCGTCCATAACTCAACGGTAACCTAGAGGATTTATAACGCTGTAGTTCGGGGCTTGATCCCTGCAGTGTACAGAACGTAAATAGTTCATTGTGCAGCAGTTTTGAATGCGTTGTATTTATTCTTAAAAGTGGCTCAGGTTTCAGTTATTCAGTTATTTGTATATTTTTTAACCTGATGTGAAAACTATGCTTCAGTATCAGTTCTCTATTTTCTTAACTTTATGTGAAGAAATCAGAGAATTGATGGCATAACCTGATAAGGAAACGGAAATATTAGTTTGTACATGAATACAGTTAAAACTAATGTTACTGCAGGCGCCAGTTCACCCACACAAGCACAGTTACTAGCAGGTAACATGCCACGCAATCAACTTACATCCAGCTGTAGTACGTTCAAGAACGTAACCTGTAAATGGGTGTTGCCAAACAACCTCCATCTTAAAAAAAAACAATCTCTGGAACTGTCATGAGTGAATTCTCTTTATTTCAATCGCTACGTCTACATGTTGAAGTTAACAGAATCGTGTTATATTAAACTAGTGATTTAAAAAGAAACAAGCTAATAAATTAAACCACTTTGATCAGAAGCCAGTAGCATTAGAAAATATAATTTTCGCATATAATACAGTGTTCCGCTCCTATTGCCCTATGGTAGACATTTCATTGATAGATACATATATACATTATGAAGTTTTAAAACTATTTAATTTGTCATATTTCAATAAAACAAGACTCACAGTCATCTGTATTGTTCGTGGATTTTACAGTATTGAAACAGCAGTGGAGTTTCGTGAAACGAATGTATCATCATATATATGACAGATACTTATCAGTTGATTTACGAGGCTAGTTCAAGACAATTTTACCTGAATTTAATCATTATTCATGTAGCTTACTTTTACGGAATTTTATACGGGAAAAATATACCAGATTTTTTCATTAAGACGATCGAGCTTAGATCAGTAGTTAGGATGCTGGACTATACACTCAAAGGTCCATGTTTCACGTCCCGTTTAGGGCAACACACGAGTTGGTGGTGAGGTTATGTTGATTAGCTGCTTTCTCTCTTATTTATAACTTCAGAATGAGGAACTGTTAGTGAAGGTATAGTCCTCGAGTAGCTTTAAGTAAAATTCAGGAAACCAACTTTTCATTTAAGAAAACTAACAAAAATGAGGAATATTTAGATGTAACATCAAACACAGTAAACATTCGTCGTTTCACTCTACGTGGAAATGAACGATTAACTTCATTCGGAACAGAAACGGTAAAACTCCACTGAAACTAACACTTTCGTCAGTGGTTGAATTGCACGTGGATGACGTTTAGAAGATTAATTCCCACGGAAATGTCATTTATTTGTTCTTTTTTTATTTTATTTACACACACTGTAATTCTTTCTTTCTAAGTCCGAAACTACAAAATGCAAAACGGGTGTCTTTTTTTGCAAGGATCAAATCCCGCGTTTTAGTGTTATAAGTTCTGTCAAGCTTACCAGTAACCCTATGTGGTGGAACAACGGTTTTTTCCTTAGTGGTTTCCATTGTATAAAAATGTAAGATAGATAAAATAATATAAAGGAAACTTAAGAGGCCTGAATTTAGCTTACAAAGGTTTTTTCCAACAATATTATAGTAGTCTTTGTTAAAAATTTTAATACATGAATAAAAACTTTACCAAAACTAGTTGCCTTTTATCACATACACACAATTATCGGAATCTTTTGTTTCTTTAATATAATATATTTTTTTAATTTTTTGATACAAGGTTTGTCTTGTTTTGAATTTCGCGCAAAGCTACACGAGGGTAATTTGCGCTCTCTAATTTAGCAGTTTAAGACTAGAAGAAAAGGCAGTTAGTCATCACCACCCACCACCAACTTTTGGGCTACTCTTTTACTTTTTAACCGTGACATTATAACGCCCCCACGGCTGAAAGGGCGAGCATGTTTGTTTTGATGGGGTTCGAACCCGCGACCCTCGGATTACGACTCGAGTGCCTTAACCATCTAACTAAACTAAACTAAACTAAACTACCGTGGCAGGGGTTCAGTTTAGAGAGAGAGAAATCAGAAGAGTTCTCTCTCCAACTGGGGTGTTCAGGAACTTTGTAGTTCCTCTTCGTCCCCTTTCGTGGATTGTTATTAAGATTAAGTGGTGTTTTTTTTATGATTATTTTTTTATTATTTTAATAAATTAATTATCGTTATTATTCTTGACTTTTTGGGTGGAGGATGTCTCTCTAAATGCTGTTTTGGGTGGAGGCAAAGGCAGCAGTGGAAAGAAAGGCCGGGACTTGTCCCGAAAGGAAGAAGTTGGGCAGATGTGAATATGAATATAATTCATTCAAATCCAGATCAAATCAAACGGCACGATTCAGGGTCTGGCAAAAGAGTTGCCTGGGCTGGGATCTCTTAACCATCTCTCCATGCCGGGTCCTTTTATACAAGGACGAATTTGGGGATAATCGGTCCTCCTTTTTTCAGCAACATGAATCTTAAAATGGTGCCTACTTCATCCAGTTCTTTGTTGTTGTTTGACTTAACCATTTGTACATCTTTACAGAGTTTTCCTTTGTTTTATTAGTTCTCTTTCATACCGCATCTCCATATGATTAACTCTTTATTCTAGCTTGACTGCTTTTGTGCATAGAATAATTTAAGTAGTTAAATAAACTTGATGATGACGTACTTAACAAGTGCTTCGTAATAAACAGAAGTAAATTAATTTTTCTGTTAACGTTGTAGATGGTGTAGATTTATGTGTGCATTTGATAGGAAATAATTTGGTCATTATTACAAAAGATCTACATTGACAAAAGTTGAATTGAATTTTTTTTCCTTTCGTTTTATTTTGAGCATATCTGATGACCATGGCGTAAATAACGTTTTGATTAATTCTTAAATATTTTAAATCCACAAAATTATAACTGACTATATTATTATGTGGAGGAAAAAACATGTTGTAAACCAGAACGCTGCAGGAATGAATATATTAAAATAATTTTTCCCGCCATAAAGCAGCCATGTTTAACTAGACGCTCGTCTAGCCACAGATAACGCCAGGATGCATGTGTCCTTGACCGGTGAACGGAAAGTAGGTGGCCCACAGAACGAAAACCTATCTGCTGCTGTAACTAAGTGTCAGATAAGTTTGAGAAATTATCTTCGACTTGTACAGGGATAATTATAAGTCATTCATAGATGGGTTACTGTGGTAACGATCAGAGAATACTTACACACGGGAGAAAGCGGCAAGACGAAACCCTAATTCCTTTTCCTCAGTAGACCAGAACTCCAAACTACTGGAAATTCCGCCCAAATGCTATCTGTAAAGGCCAATTTTATTCTACATACTTACGCTGTATTTACAACTAATTATGTGCGCTCTTTAATCACAATTTTTTATTACCATAACAACGAAGCTGAGATCCTCTGCAATTGGTGCAAGAAACAAGTAGTATATCCGTTAGTAGCTTAGGCAGTAGTTAGGCTAACCAGTATATTGTCCTCTCTTGTCCTCCAATCAAAAGTCTACTAAAACAAAAGCAACAAAAGTGTGTTGACTGCTGTGTCTATTCAAACGAAAATATTAACATTCTAAGCTGGACTCGTTGACATTGGGTCACAGTTGTTGAGAAAATTGTCAGATAATAATACGTTTTCACTTATACACGTTCTAAATATAAGTTTGTTTTTTAAATGGGCAAATTACAGGACAAGGTTACAAACAAGAAAAGTTCTCAGTCTCGTACAGTGGTATAGAACACTTATCGTGTACGTGTGAATCTTCACCACTCTTTGTTTGTTCCAATATTTTTTGTTTTTAAAACCCATGTGGTAAACCAAATACAAACACTAGACCACCCACTCTTTATATGCCTTAACAAGGATTACAAATAAAATTAATCCATAACTAGTCAAAACTTGCGCATTACAAAACAAGCACAAATATTAGAATAGACCAGTAGAACCTATACAAACACCGACTAAAAACAGTTCATTGTCTACTTTAATTCTATTCGAAAATTTTCAGTAAATTTTAGTTTAAAAAATGGTAATCCTAAATTCCTCTTTAAGAAGAAAAAAATGTTTCGAATACTTTTACTCTTTGATTTGCGGATTTAAATATTGATAAATAATTTATAAATATGGTTTTATGGATCTTCCACAGGTAAGAAAAAATACTATTATGCGGGTTATTGCCAATTAAATATGCTACCCTTGGGCAAGGTCGTGTTTTTATTCCAAATGTTAATGTCTGATTCAATAGTTTAACTTTTTTTCTGCATAAACATTTAAGATAGAAAAACACTTCATACGAATAAAAGACCTTGTTCTTGGAATTACTTCAAGCTTGATTGTCGCAAAGCAGAAATGAAAGCCTTCAGGACTTTGGAATATCTCCAACTGACACGCGCGCGCTGGCGAATATTCTAGATCCCGTTATATGTTGGAAAACTTATCACACTCGTGGTATTCGAATGTTCATGGTTTTCGATAAGCTTTACGCATTGAATTTAACCCTACACTGATTGGTTAACAACGCATTTCTCTAACAGGTGTGGTATTGATACTAGGAAAGCGTGCGTAACAGTTCTGAGAGTAGAGATAATTAATTTCTAAACAACATTTAATAGAACGATTGACAATACTCGTCATAAGGGTTGTTTGTTTTTGTCATTGTTGTCTCTCCAGTTTATTGTTATACATTTTACAGAGTCTCAAAGTTGCATAACGTGTTTAGTATTTGTAGCACAAATTTTGCTCGAATGGCATTCAGTTTTGACAAGTGGTTTGGTTTGTTTTGAATTTCGCGCAAAGCTACATGAGGGCTATCTGCGATAGCCGTCTCTAATTTAGCGAGACTAGAGGGAAGGCAACTAGTCATCACCACCCACCACCAACTCTTGGGCTACGATTTTACTAACGAATAATGAGATTGACTGTCACATTATAATGCCCCCACGGTTGGAAGGAGGAGCATGTTTGGTATGATGGGATTCGAACCCGCGATCATCGAATTACGACTCGAGTACCTTAACCACCTGCCCATTCCGGGCTTTTTGACAAGTGACCCCTGTTAGCTGGCGTGTCTGAACTGTAAATTTGAAGAATTCTTTATTCGCGTCTCATTGCCACATAAACACACTTCACACTTTTGGACAGTGAGTTCGCGTTAAGAGTGAAGGTTAATATTCTGTTAGACAAGATTAACTCGTTACTAAGGGAAACTTTGCCCAAATAGCCGCTGGTATAGCTTTCTGTTAAAATCCTAAAACACGCATCTATGGCAGAAGACATTCGATCTGTTTGTATTTTTTATAACAAAATCACATCGAGCAATCTGCTGTGTCCACCGAGGGAATCGAACACCTGTTTTAGCGTTGTAAATCCATATATTTATTACTGTTCCAGTAAGAAACAGGATAATTAGTAAATGAAAACATCTGTTATAGATAATTTTTTGTTTGTTTTTTGGAAATATTTCATAACTTATGTAATGATTTCCTTACGGTTTTACGTTTTCATCCAAATCTTGTTTCTGTACACTTTTGCAATGACATCACTACATCGATTTGTGTATAATGAAACACTAGATCATAATAAAAATGAAATGGTATTTGTGTCTATTATATTGAAAAGAAAATTATAATTTTTTTTTTGCGGTACGTTTATTTTTTTATTTTTTTTACACTTGCCAGTTGGTGTTATTTAGTGCGAAACTACCCAATAGGCTATCTGCACTTTGTACGTTGCGGGAAATCAAACCTGGAATTTTAGGTTTACAATGCTGATCTTCCAGGGAACTACTGTGATGTGAATTAATAGTAGTAAATTTATGTAATAAAATAATCTTAAAACTTAACGATGACCTAAATTATTGCTATAACCGAAAATTTTTTCCGTTCTATTTATGTCACAATTACTATTTTTTCCACTTAAGAGACACAAATTGCGGATTCAAGTATCTGAACACGTCGGAAGTAGGTTTTGCGAAAGTATTTTGACCTAGAATCAAGTCTTTTATACAACTAGGACTTTCTTTTTAAACATGTGTTCAATACACTTCTGCTTTGAAAACGCAACAAAAGGAGTGGCGCCAGCTGTCTCTGGGGAACATGGTGTTTTCAATAATAACCCTACTGAGAGTTTAGGTCGTTTACAGGATTTAACTTTGAAGTTATCATGACACATCCCCCTCCTCACTCCGAAGTGATTACCCGCAGCACCCGAAACTAGGTCAGTAAGTGTTGATATTGAGTAACAGTTAAAGATATATAAGTTCCATCGATAGCATTGAAGTTTTCTTTCTTCATTGTTTTTGTATATTCTTCTAGATAGGTTACTTATAACAGAAAGCTGGTACGGAAATTAAAACTATCATCTAGGTAAAAATCACATCAATACATCAAAGTAATTTCATATGATCGAAATAAAACTGAACTGAAACTGTGCGTGTGTGCTGATGTCTACAAATTGTAACAAGAGCGAAACGTTGACCATTTGAGAGGTTTGTACATTGCCAGCATCTGCATGTATTAAATGTTTAAAGATATATTTCACTGAAATTTCTTTAGTGTTATGACCTACACTCCCAAGATAAAAGACGGGAATACTCTGGTCATTCATTATGAAAGGTTCTGGCTCAAGCAGTATCGTAGGACGTCAAGGGTCTTTTGTAGTGCGACTTTATAAAAAAAATCGACTGTAATTCTAGGAAAAAAAAACATACCATACATAAAAATTCAAATAAATCATCAATAAATGGACAAGCAATTTAGCTCATAATATACTGGTGAACTATAATTTAACCAAGTATATATAATATTTATATAGAGAGACACACATACATATAACGTACATGCACATAAATTACCCGTCTTCTGCATATTCAACACTACCATCTAAAGACAGTTTTAACTATGTGCATATTTTAAATTGTATTTTATTCCCATATGTATTTATTTTTCCAGAGCTTTTAGACACGCCTAGGATAATTACTTTATTGAAAATTTTAGTATTTTCTATTAATTAACTGAAGAGTAAAACCCGAGAAGCTAAGAAAGAGGATAAACCAACATTTATGAAGAACATTGGGTTTTGTTATTCAATTAATTACGTTAATTAAAATAATTCCAACTTGTTTCGTGTATGGCAAAAAGATAAGTTTTATAAAGACTAAATTTATTTATTTTTTAATAAAATCAAAACCGAGAATATGGCGGACGTTAGAAATAATCAAAAATTTGACGACGGACGGTTTGTCTGTGACTGATCCTTTTAAGGTGTACATCGTAAAAACCTTTTTAATTGCACATTCCTCTTTAAATAACCCCATTATAACCAAGAATGATGAATTGTTCAGAGTTTCTCACGTGACCACAACCTTTTCTAATTGCACATAATTAACGCTCAAGTTTGACAGCTGCTTGGGGGAGCAATATAAGTCGAAGAAGAAAGTAAAACAGAAGTTGACACATCGGAAAATCATCAGAGCGGAACCCACTCTTTGTTCCTCTCCGGACGCTCGTTGTTCAGAATCTTGTTTCATATTTGACAGCTTCTAGTTCTTATTTCCCAACGAATTTATTTTTATTCCTTCTGCAACTGGGCTCTCTCGTGCGTGGATCACGCGTTGCGATTTCTTAAATTCACCGTGGTGTAAAGCATTCAGAATAGTGATGACATTTATAATGTAAACTTTTACCACCAGAGTTGAATGTCCTCATAGATTCGTCGTTTCGTGATGAACTTGAGTTGAGACGATGGACAAGTTTTCTGAACGGTATGTGCAAAACAACTTTAGGCAACGTGAAGTGTGTCCAGAATTATGTTAATTAATTTGTTAAAATATACGTTTAAATGCTATGAAACTCCAGTTAAATTGTTGTCTCGCAACCTTGACAATCCATGCTCTCTTAGTCTTAACATCTGTAGCACCGTAGTAACAAAGGTTACGGGTGCCTGCCTCTGAAAACATAAATACGCAAGTTTGTTATCATAATTTCTACACTTGTGCATTGTAAGTACAGTTTACACTGTTTGAATATTTTCAACTGTATGGAACTACTCGTCCCAAGATTCGCCAGATATGAAAACTATGAAATATGTATTGTTTACTCTTTTGTCTTATTGGGCGTTATCTAATTTTCTCATGATCTAAATACTCGTGATTTATTATTTGTTTAAGTTCTGAAAATATTTAAGTGTTTTCTGTATTCATATCTTGTTTGCTGAGTCACGTTTAATTTGAGAAACTATTACGTCCGAAATTAACCTTTAGTCAGATTACAAAAGTATTATAATCATTTTATAATACTTCTCCAGTGGCTCAGCGGTATGTCTGCGGACTTACAACGCTAAAAACCGGGTTTCGATACCCGTGGTGGGCAGAGCACAGATAGCCCATTGTGTAGCTTTGTGCTTAATTCAAAACAAACAAACATTTTACAATAAGCTCAAAAATGGCTCATTAGCAGGTCTTAAGGCTTAAGATGCTTAAAACCTAGTTTCGACACCAATGGTGAGCTTTATGCTAAACCATCAAACGAGACACTTTACAATATAAACAATTCAATTAACTGTATTATTTCCATATTATTATCCAAATCTAGCATAATTTAGACTGATTTTGTATTTTGAAAAATATCTTTTTATACTATTTGTATTTATTAGAGTCATTGTCTAGATTGTGGTCGGCAATGTTTCTTTTCTTGTTTTCGAAAACTGTTCATCTCGCGCCGTATTTAACGGTAAATGAAAGTATTATTTCTGAAATTCTTATCAGTTCAATTTATAAATTTGTTGTAGTCACATTTCTATCAAAGTAACAGAATTCACTGTGCGCGCTTAATGGGATTTAATCTCAAATTTAATTCGAGGTTTAACATTCAGGGTTTGTGTGTGTGTGTGTTTTTTACAGCAAAGCCATATCCGGCTATCTGCAGTGCCTACCGAGGGAAATCGAACTCCTGGTTTTAGCTTAAATACAAAAACTTCCCGCTGCCCTAGTGGTGAACGAGGTTTCTGTACATTTCGTGTACGGGATTTGTTTTTCAATAAAATATTTACGAATATGCGATGAACGTAGCGCAGTGTAACTTTCCAAATTAATTTTATATGGCTAGTTTAATTAAATTACAGTGATGTTATTGTATTAATAATTTAAATTTGCCTTAAAAGTTGAATTTCTTTTTAATATTGCCAGATAATGATCTTACTATTATTTTATCAAATTCATTATAATGAAATATTTTCCCCTGAAGTTCATGCTTCATGATTCAGAAATTTATTCAGAAAATGTATTTATGAACAGCCACAGATTCGTCTTTCAGTTTGAAAAATGTTCTAAACATATTGACATTTAATGTTGAATCGTATTTAACTAATCGGCTAAATCGAATTTTTTTTGTATTAAAAGAAAGTAAGTTTTGTTTATTTTTCTTTTAAAAAAAATATTTTAAAATGAATATTGTTTCTGTTGTCGCTAAAATATGTTTTTGCGAATATACATCATTAAACTTAATCACCAAAATTGATGTAGGCAGTAGACGATTTTAACAGGATATTTGGTTTGTCTAAGTCAACTCCAAAGCTGATTCATTGTAAGTATGGACCCTTTTTTGTAAGACTGGTGTTGTTTACGTCACAGGGATTACCTTTTACGAATACTTCTTAAATGGTGGGTTGTTATAACTAAGTTTTGTGCCGAGAAATAAGAAGAAAAATAAAAAATAATAAACCTGTTTAATTCAATACATGACCAATTTAGGTCACTTTAAATGACAGTTGTATCGTTTTACATAAATTCTGGTTTAGAGCAGTAGTCACGTTTACTAACAGTCCAGGATAATACATGAGTAACGAAGATAACGAAGTACGTCATATCCGGCCGCTCCTAGCAAAGTATTTCTGGGTGTGGGCTAGTTAGTCGCTACCGCACCTCGATTATGAATTCGAGGATTTATGGCTTGCATCCCGTTGCTGTAAAGCTACGATTCACGACTTTGGACAGTGGGTGCGTTATAAGAGTGGCAGTCAAATTCCACTATTCAGCCAAACTGGAGTAGTTTAAAAGTAGGCGGTTAGTGCTGTCGACTAACTTCATTTTCTTTTACCTATAAGCTAAAAACTAAATAAACATCTGCACAGATGGCGCACGTGTAATTTTGCACAAACGTTCGAAACTCATCCAAACCAAGAAGTGAGTTTGATCAACAAAGCTGCAAACTTTTCTAATGAGAGTAGATGTAGTTCTAGTTTGGCCACCGTTCAAGAATAATTATACGGGTGTTGTTAGGTTCGCATTCGAAAACACGTCATGAGGCAGTGAAGTAAGGCTTATTTTTAACTCGTAATATCTAGTTTTTCAAATTCTCCAGAATATTATCCTATTTTAAGAAATTTACTGAGGAACTGGGCATTTCTTGCGCGACACAAAGGGACGTCTAAATTTAAATATATATATGTATTATCTCTCCTACATCTCCTTTTTATCAAATGTTATTCCAGTTCTTTATTTAACAACAATAACAAATGAGAAGCGTATAATAAGTTTTATCTCTAAATACATCAGAATTTCAATACCTAATTCAGAATGAGTTCTAAAATGACGAGCGTGTATTAAGTGCAGTCTCTATTGTATTAGGTTATTATAAAACAAGCTCTCACATGAATCTAATCGCCGTTTCTCAAGCTTACCCATGATATACTATTGTGCTTCTTTTGTTCACTTCTCAGGATTCCAGTTGAGAGTTCTCTCTCTATTTTATTTCATATTTGTACCCTATACGATTTTAACAACAAGAAATATTACGTAATTTTACAGATTTTGCGAGCATTAAACTTATGAAGTGAACGCGCGTATTGTTAAGCAAAACTAGATACGATGTTTGTTCATGTTTTTCCTCCCCCCCCCCCACACACAAATCGTTTTCAAACGTTAACAGAAGAAATGAACACGTCAAAATATTCAGAACTTCTCCTCATAGTATGTATG
The DNA here is from genome assembly GCF_004210375.1 of Tachypleus tridentatus. Classification (NCBI taxonomy): domain Eukaryota; kingdom Metazoa; phylum Arthropoda; class Merostomata; order Xiphosura; family Limulidae; genus Tachypleus; species Tachypleus tridentatus. The sequence goes on from NC_134833.1 coordinate 144,800,371, forward strand.
TGTATGTGTGTGTGTGTGTAGTTATTTGCGAAAATAACTTGTAGTTGATTTTCAGTGTTCTAGAAAATGCGAAATCAGGTCAGTTTGACAACCCATATAATCAAGGCACAACTGGTTTCATCTGGACTTGAAAACAGATTTAAGACAAGGTTTTTTTGTTATTACACTAGTTCCGTGATATAACCTGATGTGTACCGTATGATTCAAAACCTTTTCTTTTAAGGTTTCGGGATATATTAACCAAAAATATAGTCTCTAACAAAAGAATCTTTGAGAAGGAAGAAATCCACAACGTATCACGCACGTACAACGATTAATAAACGTTGTGACGGAGTTTTCAATAAAAGAAGCGTTCTTTAAGTAACTGGAAACTGGAGTACTGTAAACCATCGTAAACGCTTGTCATGGTTGAGCCTAGATGAAGGGAATTTCAGTATTCAAAAGGATAAATGTAATATTTATAGTTATCAAGAGAAACTTTTCGTGAACAAGATGGATGGGTTTGTTTGTTTTTGAATTTCGCACAAAGCTACACGAGGGCTATTCTGTGCTAGCTGTCCCTAATTTAGCAATGTAAAACTAGAAAGAAGGCAGCTAGTCATCACCAACGAATAGTGGGATTTACATGTCGCATTATAACGACCCCCACAGCTGAAAGGGTGAGAATGTTTGGTGTGATGGGTATTCGAACTTCCGACCTTCACATTACGAGTTGAGCGTCCTAACCACCTGAAAACTCAGTAGAAAACAAACACATTCTATTCTTTCGGACTTGTCATACACGGAACTATTTATACGGCTCTGGTCGTATATGGAAAGTCGAAGAGTTATTTACATCTTGAACTGTTCATCATAAATATTTTTCTAATCAGTAAATACAGTGTTACAATTCTTCGTACATAAGCATTAGTTACGTGAACATGATAACTAATAAAGACAAATTGTGCAAATACCGATCTGTTTACTTTTCTAACCCTCATCTTGCATGTATTATGAAAATACGGTGGTAAAAAATGTCTCTCCTTCATTTTTTACTTAAATAGGTCTATATTGTTCAATAAAATCTCTGTAAAATATACTGAGGTAAGTTATAAAAAACTGATATACCTAGAAGTAACACTGGTGGACAAATACCATGTAATTAAAGAATTTCATATTAATATTTTGCAAAAATATATATATATGTATAACTTGCATTAAATTTTTTATTCTGTAATACGAGATTCTCACTTAACCCTTAAGTTAAAGTCTGCGGAGTTTTTTAAAGCGAGTTATTAAACTATAGATACCATAGCTCTAATACTTTAACAATTTTACAATTTCAAATTAAGGGTTAAATTCGCAATATTTTGAGAACAGTCTTAAATAATTTATAAACTTCATTGTTGGAAGCTAGGTGGAGATTTCTTTAACAGATCAAACACATAAACTCGACTTCTTGTAGGGCCTGGCATGGCCTAGCACGTTAAGGCGTGCGCTTCGTAATCTGAGGGTCGCGGGTTCGCCCCCGAGTCGCGCCAAACATGCTCGCCCTCCCAGCCGTTGGGGCGTTATAATGGTACGGTCAATCCCACTTTTCGTTGGTTAAAGAGTAGCCCAAGAGTTGGCGGTGGGTGGTGATGACTAGCTGCCTTCCCTCTAGTCTTACACTGCTAAATTAGGGACGGCTAGCACAGATAGCCCTCGAGTAGTTTTGTGCGAAATTCCAAAACAAACAAACAAAGACTTCTTGTATTTTTGTTTCTGTTCAGTGAAAATTTTATGTAGCATTATGGTGTCCAAGTTGTGGGTCAGGCCGCAAGACGTATCCTGAGTGGATCGTAGTCGGGATGCAGAGAATCGTTAATGTGTTTTTATTTAAATAATTATTTATAAAACTAATGCTCCTAAAATGTTTCGAACAAATTAAACAAAATGTCAGTATAACTTACAACTTTCGCAGTAAGATTAATTTTTAGGCACAACGTTTCGATCATTATCAAGTAGCCCAGGAAAGAATATTTGAAAATTTAACAGATTATTTGAATTATAGAATTGACAGTAATTACTTATTCATGTAAACATATCAATCCGCATGAACTTTACAGACTATTTATGTATGGTTAAACAAAAATATTGCAAAGATTAATAAATATGAAAAGAAATATGGAAAAGCTTATGGAAAATATATTCATAAGTTTAGGAATGCGTGTGGAATTAGCGATAAATGATATACGTGTGTGAGTCTGGGAATTTGTTTATTGGGGGATTGATTATATTAACAACGCTTCTTTGATGTTTCTACTGTTAGTCAGACTATTCTATTCTGTCTTCTCCTTTATTAATTTATTCAACCGGTTCCATAACTTCAAAGGTCACTATTCAGCATATATATTTTCAGCAAAATTATATCCTGAAGATTGACCTATGAAGTTACGAAACCGGTTGAATAAATTAATAAAGGAGGTGAAAAATAGAAAAGTGTGGTATTACACTCTTTTATTGTTCGTATACACAGGAGAATGTTATTGATATATTTAATTTATATACACATACATATGAATTGTATACACAGTCTGCTGTTTTCTTTGGTTCTTGAAATAGCGTTGGAAAATATTGTTTGGTTGAACAGTAAACAAAATACTTAACCGCCAAAAAATTTCAAAAATAAGGTATTTGAAGTTAAGACGTAAACTTCTTAGATACACAGTTAAAATAAAAAAAATCTCGTTTGATCCGTTAAAGTTGGAAGTGACTTATTTTTTCTTGAATTGTATAAATTCTATTGCAACGCTGACTTTTACAGTTGCTTGTTTGTATAAAACATTACTTTAAATAGTCAAAACAATTAATTGCTTGTCCTCAAGCTTGGGATATCGTCAGGCAGACATTATTAAACTTGGCGAGCAGCACCTGCATTAATACTCACTAGAGGGCACAACAATCGTGTGGGTTTGAAAATGGATACCCTTGTTATATCAAACGGAATTGTGTAATATATAATATGATACACCACTATTTTATTTGCCTGTAATGAAAAGTTGCATTTTTACAAAATGACGTGTTTTAGCTTATTGATAGAACCAAGAACGACGCACTTCGCTTGAATACAGTTTTTTTATATACGTTTAGATTGTTTAAATTCACGAAACTGAACTATCATGAAGTAAGATGAAGTTTCACATTTCTTATCTATCATCATATTAGTCCAATTGCCCTCAAAGTGTGGTCCTAGAGTCACTGATGGCTCACAAGGTGATTCCAAGTGCAAATCTCTTTAGAAGTAGTTTATCTAGCTTGTTTTTGCAGCGGCAGACGAAAATGGTGGTGTAGGACCGGTAGGTGGTCTGCTGTTTATTTGTTTGTTTTTCCTCGACAGAGTGGTTAGCAGAAGAAATATTTTGAGAACCGTTATCCCAAACGATAAAATACAAGTTGAGTGATATTTACAGATGTTACTGAGATGGATAACTGACATTGAACATGTAAACTACAAATATGTTATCTTTCCATAGCTGCGAAGTATTGTGCCCTTAATATACTTGCAACTTCCCACTTCCTTTGTAATATCTTAACTGAATAATGTTTGTTCATGTACTCTCAAGACGGCTGATATGTGTATTTTATTTTAATTTAAAATTTTAAAACCGAACTTTAGGTTAACCTTAAGATGACTTAAGAAGATCAAAACGTTGTTCTGTACTTTAAAATAAAGTTTTAATACCCATATCAGCCGTCTTGAGAGTACATTTGTACTTCAAGTGTGTTTCTCGTCATCACGTATGTTCGTTACTCGTTGCAACAAGGTTATTACGGCCTAAATTAACTACGTTTATTTACTTCGAAATGGGTTAGTTGGGCGTTGCGTTGTTCGGTTTCTTTCTTGAATGATAATATTTTATTTAACTTTTAGAAATGATGTGGTCTTCAGGATGCACGTCGTACGTGGCACGTGCCAGGTAGGACTACGACTGTAGGTAACGTGTCTGTAAGTTTTTACACCCGGCCAAATCTTTACTTCTGTAACACCCAAGGCTATATCACTAGACCTGGTTGCAATTTCCAGGTGTTACCATAAAGGATGAGACATTATAGCTTCCGGCAATCTCGAACCAGTTCAGGTTACAGCACAGCACCTGACGTGGTCTCCTAGCAATGGGCTTCACTGTCTGATGACCTTCCTCGTATCCGCGTTTTGTTGCAGTTTACAACCATGCGTTACCATTACACGTTCCGGACCTCACGCGCGCGAAAAGCCTTGCCCTTTTCTTATGTCCAACATTAAGATAAAAACAAATTCCTAAACAATAAAGAGTTAAACTTAAAATATCTTATGCGTTTGTTTGTAAATTAGACCAGCAGAGTTCTCTGTTTCTTAGACAACCATCCAGTCTTCCTCCAAGAGATAAACCTTTGATCACTAAACCGTATCCAACAATAAATAAACACAAGATCTCGTACGATACATCCACATTTTCATTAGGTCGCCCTACCCCACTGTCCATGGTCGTGAGTCACAAAAATAAAAGCAAACAAAAGAATCATATTTCTACCAATAAGCACGCATATATAAAGAAAGCTCAAGTCAAGTACGATTATGTACAACCATAGTCTCCTTCATCCCTCTCAACGTATTTTGAAGACCCTCCGCACCCGAACTTTGAAGCTGTTCTGTTGTAACCGTAGTAATAACGGAAGACGTTAATTTCCCCCCCATACTTTCCGAAGTAATACATTGTCCAAATTTGAAAACTGTGCAGTTATCATATAAAATACACAGAACGCATACAACTTGTTAGCCACAAACGTACTCTCAAACACTCGGGAAAAAAATAAGAAAGGTACAGGTTTCCTGAACGCGAAAAAAAATAAACTTAAGTATCCTTGTAACCAGTAATCCGAGGATCGCGGATTCGAATCCCCATCACACCAAACATGCTCGCCCTTTCAGCCGTGGGGGCGTTATAATGTGCGGTCAATACCACTATTCAATGGTAAAAGAGTAGCCCAAGAGTTGGCGGTGGGTGATGATGACTAGCTGCCTTCCCTCTAGTCTTACATTGCTAAATTAGGGACGGCTAGCACAAATAGCCCTCGTGTAGCTTTGCGCAAAATTCAAACCAAACCTAACCATACCCTATAACCAAAGATACTTAAATATGTCATTATTAAAATTTCACAACAGCAACGTTTTATTTTAGTCGTTTATAAACGTTCTGAGTTATATCAGTAAGTTCTTCCCTCCTCAATTAAAATAACATTATTAAGCACACGATTGGTGTTAGGTTATTACTCTATGTTATACAGAAAGATAAGTAGGTTAATTTTAAAGTTTCTGATAAACTACTTAGCGTTTTGTAATAATTATCCTTAAATAACTGTAGGTCTTGGGTGTCTGACAGCAACTCTTCCATCTTTTCATGCCGAACAGCAAAAACTTTGAAAATTTGCAAATCCACAAAGTATATCCTTCATCAGTACTTGTCTTTATAAAAACCAGTGAAAAGTTTTGATGCTGCTGGTTTCCCAAGAAATAAACAGACTGATGGTTTATCTCATAACAACCTCCACACCTTGTTACACTGTAAGCCTAACAACAACGGGTTAATTTATTTTATTTTTTGCACTTGCGTGTTAATTGTACAGTCACTGAAGCTCTAATGTAACTCTGTTTAGCCAGCAGCGATGGCAGTAAGTTGTTACCTAATTACATTGTAATGACCCTAATGTTTCAAAGATTAATGGGCAAATTTTAATGAACAGAGCATGGTGATGGTGTTTTATAGTTAGAAAAATTCTGGGCTCTTAATGACTAAAGTATGAGTTATCCACATACTTCCCACGTCAGCGGACCTGGTTGCTTGGTGAGTGACCTGTAATTCTTAGAGTAAATAAATAAAATCTATAGCATTTAGTTGCCTTGCACAAGAAAAGATCGGTTTGTTTTAAATGTCACGCGAAGCTACACGAGCGTTATCTACACGAGCCGTCCCTAATTTAGTTGGAAAGGCGGCTGGCTAGTCATCACTATTGAGCTACTCTTTTACCAAGGAATAGTAGGGTTGACCGTCACATTACAAGTCTCCAACGGCTCAAAGAGCGGGTATTTCTTGATGACAAGAAACGCAGTTGAAATAAAATATATCAGGTTTATTAACCTGAAGATAACCTAAGAAGGTAAAAACGTTGTTCTTTGTTCTCTGCTTATCAATAAAAATGTTAATACCCATACCAGCCTTTCTGAGATACAAAGAGCCGAGAGTGTATGGGATGTGAATTCGAACTCGCGACCCTCTGATTGTGAGTCAAGCATCCTTTTTTTTTTTTTTAAATCCTCCCTCATGGATGAAGTATAAACAAAACGTTTCAAGACTTCTCGTGATAATACTGAGGTCTCTATATTTGATTTTTAATGATTTAAGTATCCCTTATACACGTTCTTTGTACGTCATTACGTCAAGCATCCTAACCACCTGACCATGCCGGACCACAGGTAAGGAAACCTATCAAGAGATAATAGTTTCGAAGTGAGAGAAGCCTTCCCGAGCTTGTCTTCCACATAATTAGAAACTTAGTAACGTGTAGCTAGATCCATTTGAAAACGTTCACGATCGTAAGTAGTGTGTGGAGTCTACAAAAACTCACGTGTTTCTTACTTATTCATTTGAATTTTTTTTTTTTAAATCCGGTTCTGGTAGCTTTACTATCAAAAACCTCTAGATGGAAGTTGATGCACTTGGAGCGCTCGTGCATAAAACAAACGCAAAACTATAGAGTAATGCGGAAACCCCAGCTAAATGTTCATAAACTCGAAATTGGGATGCTTCCTCACTGTTTACAAATAATAAACTGAGCTTTGATAACGAGAGAAAAAAAAAGAAACTGGTTTGAAAACCAGTTTTTCTGAATCAAAAAATTCATTTCTTCTGTTTCCTACTGTGTAGCAATTTTATCTAGGCCATCAAATACGATTATTACCACTTGCTGCAGTGTTCTCCTGTTTCCTTACGAACTAGTTTAGTTTTATTCAATAAGTAAGCCAACTTGATAATAAATAAAGTGTTCCAACATGGTAGTGCATAGCTTACTGTGAGTCATCAAATATTTTACCCAGTAATAATGAACGTGATTACGTTATTACGTCACGCGCTTGATAAAATTTGTGCAACCAATTCAATTCCATGTGAATGTATTCCATGAAGGGTTCTTCCCAAAGATGCCTGTTTTAAATATGAACTCCAGTGCTATCCGCCAACATTTTTCAAATAGTTAGCATCATGTTAGTATTGGTTTAGTTTGAATTTCGCGCAAAGCTACACGAGGGCTATCTGCGCTAGCCGTCCCAATTTAGCAGTGTACGACTAGAGGGAAGGCAACTAGTCATCACCACCCATCACCAGCTCTTGGGCTGCTCTTTTACCAACGAATAGTGGAACTGACCGCACATTATATCGCCCCAACGGCTGAAAGGGCGAGCATGTTTGTGACGGGGATTCTAACCCAGAACCCTCAGTTACCACACTGCTCTGCGTTCTTCGATATGAATACTTTCTGTGAAACTATGTCAAATTTGTTTCCAACGGGTCTATTGTGGTCTAGTGGTTAGCGTACTGCACTCAAAAACTGACGAACATATTCCTATATTTGCTGTTACGGGAGTTTACGGTGGATGTAGTTGACTAGCTTTCTCCCATCTAGTGTCTCGGTTTGGACTGGGTGTGACTGTGTTCAGGTAACCATCTTTATAGGTTCGTTTGAAACAAATTTTTGTGGTCAGTCCTTCTAGTAATATACAAGGGAATGCTTGACATGTTAGATCACTTTGCGGTTACGATTTATCAGAGTAAAATATGCCTGGAATACGAGATTTGTGTAGAGTTGGTGTAAAATCGCTAGTTGACCAGAGTTTCACATTTTATGGCATGACATAAAACAACGAGCCTAAATATAGTTAACAAACGTACATGGTTGTCAGCAGTGTGGTGTTTAGAACGAGTGGTGAAGAAAGTCCCTGTATTTCATTTAATGGATCAGAGATGTAACTCAGTAACCCTACCAAAACAACAACAAACATTTCAGTAACTCCAGCATTTTCGGAAGATGGAGAAATAAAATACTTCGCTAAAGATTCTATAAATGCGCATGGAAGATGAACATGTCACCCCTACCCTCACCCCTCTACTCCTACCAGTACCACGTGTAAACTTGTTCCTAGAATCTCGTGACGAGAAACCTGTTCTTTCTCAAGATGGACATAGAAACAGGCCATCGTTGTACCATAGCTTTTGGTCTGGCTTGTCCACGTGACTGAATTTTTGTCTTCTACATCCTTCTACACGTACGTCTCAGTATTCTTTTTTCTTAAGTAACTTGATCAAGATGTCCTTCCAGAGCCAGGTATAAGAACACTTGTGCCATTACACGTTTACTTGGTGTGTGTACAAAACGTATACTAAATATATAACCACTCAGAATTCACGCAGTTATTTAAAGAAAAGTTAAATAACACGTCTGCTTACCAATAGGGACATTCAATACAGATTGGTACTTCGACTTATTGCTTAATAATAGCCAAAAAATAAAAGAAGGGTGGACATAAATAGAAGCTCGATCTACTTACTTAAATTATCTTGACACAAACATACTACCCCAGAAAAGAAGGAAAACATGCAAAATTTAAGGCTTCTTTGGTGTGTTTTGAATTTCACGAAAGCTACACGAGGTCTATCTGTGCTAGCCGTCCATACTTTAGCAGTGTTAGACTAGAAGGAAAGAAGCTAGCTAACACCATCCAAATCCATTTTTTGTGCTACTCTTTTACCAGTGAATTATGGGATTGATCGTACATTATAATATTTCTTCGGCTGAAAAAACGGGCATGAGATGGGGATTCGAAACCCCCAACCACCTGTCTATGCCGAGTGAAATATAAAGCTAATCAAACACTTGCATTCCTAATTCTTTAAACGTAGTCTCACATGACACAGGCTTTACTTAACAAATATATGCAGGCATGTTATTTATTTTTTCAAGAGCAAACAATTTCAAAATATTCCACCCTTTTCTCGTATGACAGGCACCATTCTAGTAACGCTTCTTTAAGCCCTTTTCAACAATTTAATGTCCTTCTTAAGGTAATGAGTCCAAGACTGAACACAATGCTCCAAATGTGGCCTAACCAGTGACCTATACAATGAAATTATAATTTCTTTACGTGTATTCAGTAGTTCTGTCGGTACAACCAAAAAGTATTTGCTTTACCACTAGTAACAGCACACTGCTTTAGAAATTGACCAGTCACTACACAGATATCCCACTACACATCCTTTTTTTGCACGATACTATTAAGGTTATTCCAATAAAAAATTATATTAATGATTCAAATTTTAATATCTCGTATGAATTATCTTGCATTTATTATAATTAAACTCCACTTGCCGTTTGTTTGCTCAACTCACCAAAAAATTCAAATCTTTTTGTAAGACACTAGCATCCTCTCCACAACCAGAAGTACCCGGCGTCTTGATATCTTATCTCTCACACCTATAGAAACTAATTTTACATGTCTTTTATGTACATCTTGTCAAATGCTTTCTGAAAACCCAGATATACCATGTATGCACCATTACCCTCATATATATAAGCAGTAACCTTTTTAAAAATTATCAAAAATTTATGGTTAATCGATTTTTTTAACCCTCCCTACTGTTGTTCATGTGTTCTAGGTTATGTACCGGAAGTATGTGAAAACACATACACATGCAAAATGATGTACAATAAATTATTTTTTTCTCTTATTAAAAACACTCGATTATATAAAGTATACACCGTTAGAAGGATATTTTTTACTGATATTTAAATTGAAACTCAAACATGATATTGATGTAAAATAGGAGAGTTTCCTTTTCTAGTTGGTAGAGGATTATTTTTTACTATTTGTATTATAGTAATGGAGTCGTATGAGTTTAAAACGGGTTATATACTCAGTTACTACAGTACATGTTATAATACATGACGGGTTATATACTCAGTTACGACAGTACATGTTATAATACATGACGGGTTATATACTCAGTTACGACAGTACATGTTATAATACATGACGGGTTATATACTCAGTTACGACAGTACATGTTGTAATACATGCAACGAACTGTTCTACAATGATATTGTAGTGCAGAACCCTCGGAGTTAATGTTTTTTTCTACATAAATTTCATTGTATTGTTCATATCTGTCGCCATTTTTGTTATATGTAATGATAATTCAACTCGAATTTATACAATATACGAAGAATATATAACAATCAATCGTTTTGTCTTTTCCTGAAGGGAGATTGTTTATTCAACGAGCGGAAGTGACGCACAATTCCGTCACAATACAATGGAAGCCAATGAAAACCGAAGAAATTCCTCAAGCTTCCGTTATGTACAAGCCTGTGAAAAGTAATCCCACAGAAGGATGGATGAATACAGAGGTAAAACAAAGTGAAAACTTAATTAATTTACTCGCACCCAGGTTTAAATAAAAATGTGAAGTGAGCATTAAGCATGTATTAAGTAAATGCGTAACTTCCTAGCTGGAATGTCTTTACTTTCACCTTTCTTTAAGGCAATCCAACTTGTTAATAATTAAGGTGACGTTAATATCTAAACATAATTGGAAACTTTTAAGGACTCTACTGTGAACTTCTTTCAGGTTTTTTTTAAATCTATATGAATATTGTTGGAAACGTATTAACCATATTTGTCTGTTACTTAAACGTTGTGTTCCTTGTCGTCAACAAACAATAAATGTATGGGCAATGATTACAACTTTTTCGTATTTATTGTGATGCTTTATTTTGAATAATAGTTGTTTCGAAAGTAAACAACAGGAAACCCTCACTAGCCGCGATGCTTGAAATGCTTTAGAGTAAATTTATCCATGAGACCTTTTCATTTTTATTAGTTATATTTTTGTGTGCCAGCAATATCAAGTGCGGGACACGCATTTACCCGATTCGATTTTATAACTCATTAGGACCTCTACCGATTTACTGTTGAATTACAATTCTTTTAGGCAAAATTGCAGTAAATTAATCAATGAAATCTTGGGCGTGATCAAATAACCAATCGAAAAAGTTTGACTTCCTGAATTCAAAAGTGTAATTAGCTTTCAAATCGGTCAAGTGATGACGAAGCCATGAACTAAAAGTTTGTATTTGAAAAATTCGGAGTTGTTCTATGAGCCATTATGCCGCGGCTAAAAAAAAAATTAAAAATTTCAGAATCAGAACTGACTTTGTTTCCACAGAAGATACATTTGAATTTCGTTTTGGTATTTAAGGTGCAACTTGTTATCAGTTGATCCAATATTACCAAATTAATACTTTGTGATATTAAAAATTGAAAACTAAACTTGTGACACCGATACTTTTTTATATTAATAAAAAAGTTCCGTTTCGTTTTACTAAAAACACAATGGAGTATTAACTTCTATTAGTTGGCATATCCTTGATCTATCTTAAATTTTTAAAATTTTGCTGTGACAAATATGTGATGTCAATGAAAACTGGCACTCAACAAGAGAAGAATACTTGTCATATCTATAATAAATATTAATTAATTCTATACCTTTTTTTCCCACAGTTAATAAGTTTGCTAAGATTATTATAGCAAGTACTTTATTTCTCAGACGCAAAATTCCATGGCTAAAATCCAGGATTTGAAGCCTAACACGGAATATTTTGTGAAAGTTGATGAAAATGGCGAACAAGAAGTGGTGATAATCAAAACTAAAGGTAACGAGTGCAAAACAATTCATTGTGTTCATATATATTACATTACATTACATTAAATATTTCTTTCCGAATAATTTTATTAATTTCTTATGAATTAAAAATAAAAAAAAACATATCGTTTATTGTATTATATGAATGGTAAAAGGCCCGACAGGGCCAGGTGAGTTAAGGCGTTCTACTCGAATCTCTGTCGGTGTTTGGGTAAGAAAAGTTCATACCCTGAAGGGTCAGGTTCTCTATGACCTCTTCCTCCTCTCCGTACTTATGTTCTTGCCGGATTGGTATTTATAATTGTAGAACTGAATATTATTTTGATTCTTTTCAGGGCAATGTCCATGTATTGTGGCTTATATATAGTGATTATTTTATTCTATCAGCAGAATGTCAAGTTTGATGGTGTTTTTTTTTTATTGCTTAATATATATATAATTATTATTTTTATTATTTAATATATATATTATTTTTATTTTTATTATTTAATATATATATTATTATTATTTTTATTATTTAATATATATATTATTATTATTTTTATTATTTAATATATATATTATTTATTTTTATATTTAAAATATAAGTTAACTGGGGAGAGATAATTAGGACTAGCTTCATCATGTATGAGGTACCTGTCTAGTTCGCATAGTAATTCGTTTGTCATCCAATTCTTATTAAAGTACATTATTGTACTATGTAGGAGTCTATCTGGTATGGTTGGTATGTTTGAGTATTTGTGAATGAACTGAGATGATGTTGTTCTTGGAACTCTGTATGCAGTTGTAAGGAGTGTGTTTTGGATTGTTTGTAGTTTGGTTTTAATTATTTTATTGCTTACAGTTACCCATGCTGGAGCTGCATAATCTATTACAAGTCTAATATATGTTTTATAGATTTTTAGTATGTTATCTGTAGATGCTCCACTGTTTTTACCAGTTAGACTCCTAGCATAGTTAGTTCTTCGCCAGACTTTATTTTTAATTTCGTTCACGTGATTGATCCAAGTAAGTTTTGAATCATAGGTCAGACCTAAAAATTTTGCCGATGGGGCAATCTGGAGTAGTATGCCATTCGTATATAATTCTGACGTTCTACTCGTAATCAGAGGGTCGCGGGTTCGAATCGCAGTCGCCCCAAACATGTTCGATCTTTCAGCCGTTGGGGCGATATAATGTGACTGTCAATCCCACTATTCGTTGGTAAAAGAGTAGCACAAGAGTTGGCGGTGGGTGGTAATGACTAGTTGCCTTTTCTCTAGTCTTACACTGCTAAATTAGGGACGGCCAGCGCAGATAGCCCTCGTGTAGTAAATAAGTGCGTGTTATTTGCGGTAATCATAACACCGCCATCTATAAGAATATTTCACAAAATAAAAATTAAATCGAAAATTAAATACGAACACTTTTAATCTGCATGTTAAAAAGATTATTTATCAGTTACTTTCTATTCAAAAGGAACATTCAGTTTTTGTATTTAGTATAAGAAATTAATTTTATTTTTTGTTTATATAATTCATATTTCTATTCAAATATGAAAAATGTATTGAAAATAAGAATTACGGACAAGAAAAGCTGCCACATTTATTTTGCAGAATAACGTTACTGATCAAAGAAATACCACTCGTTTTTTCGAGTTTCCAGTAAACTAAATTAAAGGAAAAAAGAAAGAATAAACTTTCATATAAAATGTATAAACTTCCTCTACATTTTAGTCAAATGACAGTGAGGTCAGTGAAGAAATATACCGAAATCCCTAGACTCCCTTTATAAATAAATGTTTGGAATGTAGTTACTTGCTTTTATATTATTTTAAACTTTCAAGAAGTAAACTAAGGTTGTGAAAGGAAAGACAGTTAAGAAGTGATAAATGTACACACAGTCGAAATGAGCTGTTAAGCCTTCTTTGATTAGGCCTCCATTATCCTGAGTTTGCTAAGTAGTTCTTTCTCACGAGCACATGCTACTGATTATTAAAAAAAAAAAACAGAAACTTTGAATAAAAATAAAGAAGTTAGATATGAAATATAAAAAAATATATGAGAAAACGAATTAATTATATTATAAAACAATAGTAATTATGTTAAGAACAACAGACCTTCTGGAAAACATGTACTGTGAGATTAATAAAAGAAAATAAATGTTTTTCTATTCTTTAAGTTTGTTTTAACGTAGGAACGACAAATATAATATAAACAAGCTAAGTAAACTTCAAGCCCTCAAGTTTGTTTGTTTTTCGAATTTCGCGCGAAGCTACACGAGGGCTATTTGTGTAAGCCGTCTGTAATTTAGCAGTGTAAGTCGAGAGGGAAGGCAACAAGTCACCACCACCTACCGCCAACTCTTAGGCTACTCATTTTACCAACGGATTGATGGTAACATTATAACGCCCACACGGCTGAAAGGGACGGCATGTTTGGTGTGACGTGAATTCGAACCCGCGACCCTCCGATCATGCTCTTAAGAAGTTGTAAGAAGAGTTCGTATCGTTTAAAACATACCTGAAAAGAATGCCTAAAACAACTTGAATATATATGTGTGTGAAATCTACAGAAGAAATAGGCAACCTGTTTATTGCTTTGTAGAATGTTTAAACAAAGTGATGTGTAGCTAAAATGTATTTAATTGATCCGATGACGATGTGATGTAATAGCACGAAACATTGGCCAAAATCTTCTCCAATGGAGCTAGGCCAATAACAACGACCCATTTGGGAAAATAAATAAATAAATGTATCATCTTTCTTTTCTTTTTTTTTTTAACTGACAAAAGTACTACTGGTAAACGGTTAAACAAGTTTTGCGGAAGCAGTAAGAGAAATTGCGTATTTTTAAAAGTTCACAGCTTTGCTCGACACTAGAGGGAAAAACCGACAGAACTTCGTAAATTCTTTCGTCCTTAGTCGTGCATATTTTTCACCAACTTCTTTCTGAATCAGGAAGAAAAGACCGTGTTAACCAACTCTAAATGAGCTGGAACTTGTTTCTGAAGAAGTGGACAGTCTGGTTTGTTCGTGTCAGGGGAAGAGGGGGGGGGGGAACTAGGCGAAAATTATTTACCTAACACGTACATAACGCAAGCATGCGTTTCGACCCTTTCTAAGGTGTCGTTGTTGCAAGCTATTAAACGCTGTTCTTTCACAACATTGTTTTTCAAAGTACTGTTTATACACGTTTTGTTCAACCATATTTCACGTCAGACACGTACATCACTAAATCGAGATTCTTCCCGTACTTAAAGTACCAAAGATGTAATCTTCTTCCACACAACAACAATGATAATAAATTAACTTCTCTGAATATTTGATATTGCATGAAAACTATCGGACTACAGGAATTCCGTACAAATAATTATTTTAACTTTTCCAAAAACCAAAAACAAACTAGAAACGAAAACAATTATATCAGTAATGTAACTATTTAACGTCGACGTTTCTTTACATTGTTACGCTTTGATGTTGCCGAAAACTCTGCTTAAATATCTTCATCTAGAAAATGTAACCCATTTCAAGGACACCATGTAACAAGTTCTCCCAAACAGCAAAAGTCGATATTTTAAATTTTGTCATGTATTCGTAACTTCTATATGAGGGAATTGAACTGTTAAATGTCAGTAAGCCAAAATACAGGTTGTGTGTTATAAGATTCTGTTTTATTTCATCCATATGTATCTATATAGACGGTTGTGTCACAGATGAAGCGACATCTTACGGCCTTGGAGAAACTTTTCATATGGGTTGTGAGCAAACATGCACGTGCATGGAAAATGGTAAATCGGAATGTCGCGAACGTTGTCATTTTCGTCCGGGTTCCATCAGCGACCCCTCGTGTCAGGAAATTCCAGATGAAGACGATGTTTGCTGCGTAAAATATCGATGTAAAGGTAATGATGTATAAACTTTGAGAAATATATAAAAAAAAATCAGGTATGTGTGAAAACACTTACACGGTTGACAGTTTAACTATTCTGATGTTCAATAGGTTTAGATTATTGCTGTTAACATCATTGTAAGTTCATATGTTTGTACGTATATATAAAGGGTGTTCGGAAAGCCACTGTGCAGTTTTGTAATCATATTTTATTCAGTCTATTTCAAGCCAGCAACTGAAGCGGTGTTTAGAAACAAATTAAGAAGGATCCAGGCCTGTATTGATGCCAACGGGGGTCATCTTTCATCATCGTTTATAATTGTCATTCACATTTACCTCCTGTATTCTATATTGAAACATGTCTGTTAATAAATATATAAGTACACAGTGACTTTCCGAACACCCTGTATATATATAAGGTAGCAAGGAATATGTATATCAGACACGTATCACTGAAGTCCACGTAGTTCTTTTCTTTTATCGTTGTTAATCGAATGTAATAAATGATTATGGTTCTGTAATGACTTTATGCTGAAGTGTTTTTTCACCATAAAACTTATCTAAAGATTGCGTTAATTTGTTCTAGCGTGTGAAAGAGGTACGTTTCAGCTATATTCATTCTACTTAACTCGGTTGTTTCGGGAGTGAAACGTTTAAAGAAATTTAATAAATAAAAAAGCTTTCGGCTCTTCCAATTCATTTCAGAACTTGTATTTCAGGTTGTCAAATCGAAATCTGAAGAGATAATATTAACAAAAAGTTAACCATAACGATGGAAGTATAAATTCTTTATACACGCAAACATTTGTTTATTCTAAAATATGTTTCAATATGTTGATATTTTCTTTTGTAACTCTTTAGGTTATTTATAGCTGTTTAGCTTTCTCGTTAATCAGACCCAAACTTGTGGCCTTGTAGTTAGTGTTACGGCCTCGGATGGCCCGGCATGGCCAGGTGGCTCAATGCGTTCGACTCGTATTCCAAGGGTCGCGAGATTGAATCCCCGTCGCACCAAACATGCTCGCTCTTTCAGCTGGGGGGGGCATTATAAAGTGTCGGTCAATCCCATTATTCGTTGGTAAAAGAGTAGCCCAAGAGCTGGCGGTTGGTGGTGATGACTAGCTGCCTTCCCTCTAGTCTTACACTGCTAAGTTAGGGACGACTAGCGCAGATAGCCCTCGTGTAGCTTTGCGCGAAATTTAAAAAGAGCAAACAAACAAACAGCCTTGGACCAAAGGTTCAAGTCTCGCGACACAATGCCGCTGAACAAACTTCATAATCTATTATTCGATACAAATCACCTGCGGCAGTAGTCACTGCTGATTACTTCTTTCTCTACTGGTCAATAGTTAAAAACTAAGGACGAGCATACCTGAAATATAGAGCTTTTAAAGTACCCGTTTAGCCCTCGCATTATAAAGGTAACGTTCAAGTTGAAAATGCCAGCGTGCCCTCTATATGTCGTTAACGGTATTTATGATTTTTAATCAGCACCTTCATGTGTATGAAGTTTATTTAGACCAATCCTTAATTAAATACTATAGTTTTAGTCCCCTATGGGACAACTAAAAGTCTACGAATTTATGACGCTAAAATCAGGGGCTCGATTCCCGTCGGTAGACACAGCAGATAGCTTTATGTAGCTTTGCTATAAGAAACACACACATACTATAGTTGCACATTGTTGTATTATTGTTATTTCTCAGGAATCTCAAATCTTCATCGAGTTCATTGTTTTAGAACATGGCGATTTTCATTACTATGACTTCTTTTAGTTTAACGTCGTTCTTAGAACACTGTTTTTGTTTTTAATATTTTCTATGCGATGAATCACTTTGACAACACATGTCATTCCGCTAGATACACCTGTTCCAAACGCTCCCAAACTTCTGGTGACTCAGCGAAGTCCTAGCTCACTAACTATTGCGTGGGATGACTTCAAACTACCTAATTACCTATCTGGATACGTGGTGGAATACAGAAAAATGAAAGAAACTGGAGACGCATCCGAAAACTGGAACCAAATTCAGGTAGCGATGAAAATAAAACATGAAAAAAAAACAAAGTAAAATGCATTTTCGAGACTTGTAATGGTCATTTGAAAGAAACAACAATAATAAAAAAAAGTTTTAAATCATAACTTTATGTACAGTCACCACAAAAAACCATTTATGTGTCAAAACAATTAATAAAATCCAAAGTTATATCACAAATGAATTATCGTGTCGAGGAATATACCAAATGTCATCAAAATATTGGCCTGGCATGACCAGATGGGTTAAGGCGTTCGACTCGTCATCTGAGGGTCGTGGTTCGAATTCTCGTCGCGCCAAACATGCTCGCCTTTTCAGCCGTGTGGACATTATTATGTGACAGTCAATTCCACTATTCGTTGGTAAAAGAGTAGCCCATGAGTTGGCAGTGGGTGGTGATGACTAGCTCCCCTCCCTCTGGTCTTACACTACTAAATTAGGGACGGCTAGCGTAGATAACCCTCGAGTAGCTTTGTGCGAAATAAAAAACAAACAAACAAGTTTTACTTTACCCTTTTCGGTTCGATAGTTGTTCAGGCAACATTGACTAGTTTAAGGTACTTTTGTTCTACCGTCCAGTATTATGGACCTAATCGTTTACTAAAGAACTAGAGTTTCCTTCTACAGTATAGTTTTGTAGATTTTTTTTTTAAATCTAACTATGAGTGATTCAGTAATATTCGTCAATAATCGCCTTACGGATTTAGTTACAAAATAAAACCCTAACTGAAAGCTGATTGGATTATTTGTATATTGTTTCTCGATTAAGCTCCTAATTTACGCTAGACTCTCATTTAGAAAAGATAAACACCCGCAATATAAGGACATTGACCATACTGTGTAAAGTGAAACATCAACTGAAAAACATTTGCTATTTCAACATATCGAAGGTACGACATAAGCCGGAAACGCCTAAGTAGAAAGTCTAGGCTTCCACCCAATAGGTTTGTCTTGACCTAAAACTTTGGCAGTGACACTGCGTCTATCTGATTGTTCTGTAAACTCGACACACCCAATAGTTTCTCCAGCACGTATAGGAGTGTCCGTCTAACCTTTCATTTGGCGATTAAAGCCTGACTAATAAACTAGATAATGTGACGTGTATTAATAATGTTTCGTAGCTAATTTTTCAAATAGATAAAATTCGTTCTATTTCTCCACGTGCTGATGATGTACAGATACGTGCCCTTTGATGGAAAAGCGAATGCAATTTTAGTTAGCGAAATGAGTTGGCTCCGAAATTATGTTGAAGCCATTTTCAAATCTTGCAATCTGTTTCTTCCCACTGAGAGTCCCAGCCGTGGGGGTGTATAATGTGACTGTCAATCCCACTATTCGTTGGTAAAAGAGTAGCCCAAGAGTTGGCGGTGGGTGGTGATGACTAGCTGCCTTCCCTCTAGTCTTACACTGCTAAATTAGGGACGGCTAGCACAGATAGCCCTCGAGTAGCTTTGTGCGAAATTCCCAAACAAACAAACAAACCCACTGAGAGAGATGTAGAATAGTTCACCGACCCTGGGTAACTTAGGAACAGTTACGTTACTGATTATAACCATGGCAACTTGCACTATACTGTACTCGCAAAAGCTTGATGCGTTTTTGAAATATTGTAGACTTCTAATTTCTAAATCTATGCAAATGTAGGCTGGCCGTGTTCAATATATCATGTTAGAATACGTAACGTGTAAAAATAGTTTCTTTTTAACTAATTTTTCCTTTTTTTTTCAGAATAAAATATTGCACCACGAGATTACGCTAATTGCCCGAGACCCTGATCAAAGATAAATTGGCCGTTTCACTCTTAAGAATTTTATGCCTTTTGATTTTGTCATGCGTTACTTACATGTTTCATAAAATAATATTAAATAATATTTTAAAACAAATTTAAAACTTTAAAAATTACGTGCTTAGAGAACGTTCACCCGTAAATCAGAATATGAACGCCTGTTTTTTTTCCTAGAAAACTGCTGTACTCTGACCTGTTGAGAAATAATTGAATGTAGGTGGCCTTCAGTGTTACCCCACTTGTAATCTAAGAAGTTAAGAATTAGATGTGTGGGACTAACATTTTTCTTTTTTTATTCTAATACTTTAGGCTGGTAATATTCCACTGATGAAAATTACTCAGTTAAATCCACATACAGCATACCAGGTACGAGTATCCGTGTGGGATGACGTAGAAACTAAAAGGTTGGGTACTTCTTCCGAGGTCGTTACTATTTTCACAGAAGGTAGGCCTAACCTAGTAGTAGAAGGATGACTGATATATTACGCCATCTATAAACTTTGTAGTTTTTTTTTCTTTTGTTTTGAAAAAAAATACATTGAGCTAAGCTATAATTTAGGTAACTAAGTTAAAATAATTTGAAAATATAGAATATAGTGATATAAAACTAGAATGACAACTTTTAATCTCCAAACTACAGAAGTCGTGAGAGGGAGATGCTATCGTAATATGTGTATAATGTCGTTGTTTATGGAATTTCTTCATACATAATGAATGTTAACTTCAAAATGAAATTATACTTCGTAATAGATAGTAACTTTACTTATAACAGACGAACTTTTAAACAAGTCGCCGATTTTGATTTTTTTTCCGGTAAGGTTTAAATAAACTATTCATTTGAATTGCGGAATATCCACTTGTTTTTGTATTTTAGCTCTTCATTCACTCTTCATTACAACAATGATTCTCTGTTTGGGTGCTTCATTCACTCTTCATTACAACAATGATGCTTTGTCTGAGTGCATCATTCGCTTTTCTCAACAACAATGATGCTTTGTCTGAGTGCATCATTCGCTTTTCTCAACAACAATGATGCTTTGTCTGAGTGCATCATTCGCTTTTCTCAACAACAATGATGCTTTGTCTGAGTGCATCATTCGCTTTTCTCAACAACAATGATGCTTTGTCTGAGTGCATCATTCGCTTTTCTCAACAACAATGATGCTTTGTCTGAGTGCATCATTCGCTTTTCTCAACAACAATGATGCTTTGTCTGAGTGCATCATTCGCTTTTCTCAACAACAATGATGCTTTGTCTGAGTGCATCATTCGCTTTTCTCAACAACAATGATGCTTTGTCTGAGTGCATCATTCGCTTTTCTCAACAACAAATGATGCTTTGTCTGAGTGCATCATTCGCTTTTCTCAACAACAAATGATGCTTTGTCTGAGTGCATCATTCGCTTTTCTCAACAACAAATGATGCTTTGTCTGAGTGCATCATTCGCTTTTCTCAACAACAAATGATGCTTTGTCTGAGTGCATCATTCGCTTTTCTCATCAACAAATGATGCTTTGTCTGAGTGCATCATTCGCTTTTCATAACAATTGTGATGCTCTAAGTGATATTCACTGCTTTAACCTCAACGCCTCTTTGTGACTTCTAGTTGCTCTCTGTAAAGACTTTAAACTAAATACACGAGCGACTGCCTTCTTTCTTCAACGTACACAAACTGTACGTAGCGTTTATGTATTCTTTTTGTCAAATAATATACTCTTCAAAAACAGAAACGCAAAAGGCAAAATTTGAGACATATTGTTAACATGTTTATTCCGGGTAGTTCTGTATGACATGTGTGAAACTTTGCACATTCACTGCTGAACATCCAAAGTCTGCAAAGGCGAAGTCCACACTCACTAGTTGAAGTTTAACTTCACTCAACGTCAATAACGAGTATGCCCCCAGTGAGCATCAATAACTGCTTGGCATCTCCTACCCATGAAAGCGATGAGATGACGAATCACATCCTATGGAATGGCTGTCCATTCAGCCTGCAAAGCTGCTGCAAGTTAAGGTAGAGTCTGCGGTTGAGGTTGTCGCCGTCGCAGACGTCGGTCCAACTCGTCCCAAAGATGTTCGATGGGGTTTAAATCTGGTGATCTGGAGGGCCAGGGAAGGACGTTGATGTTGTGGTGTCTCAAGAAGACAGTGGTGAGGTCGGGCGTTGTCATATTGAAAAACGTCGTTGACGTTCACCATGATGGGTTGCACATAGGGCCTAAGAATCTCGTCGACGGTTGCGTACGGTCTTATCGGAAATCCTACGCAACCCTGGTATGGTTGAGGCAGTAGACGTCGTAGTGGTGGTCCTATCCCGAAGGTGACGTAACTGGATGTTGCGATCTTGTGCGGGCGTGGTCACACGAGGTCTGCCAGATCGTGGACGGTCATGAGTTGATCCATGTTGTTTGTGACGATTCCATAGCCTTGTGATGGTGCTTGGGTGGACATTCACAGCTCTGGCAACATCTGATCGAGATTCACCTGCTTCCAAGCGACCAATGGCGTTGTTGCGTTGTGCTTCAGTCAGTCTTGGCGTAACTGTATTGCGTGTCGGTGGCTTAACACTGAGCTATGGAAACCGAGAACCCGTCACTTTTATAGGGATTTTGCACATGTTGCACTTGCAGAACATGCAGATCTCTTAAAGAAAGTTATTGGACACGAATGCGTTTTGGCGAAAAATCCGATGTTTTCCTCCGTTTTCAAAGTGCAGAACTTTTATTGTCATTTTGGTCTGACAATCAGTCCCTTAACACGTGTAATATCACATACTCTGAGCTTGTAACGTTATTACATATATTTCTTTCTAAAATAACAAAAATATCCCTTTTGCGTTTCTTTTTTTGAAGAGTATATTAATTCCATACTGATATTAGCAAATACACTACCAGGAGTGGTTGAAAATTTACTCTGTTGCCATAATCAAATATGAAATTTTATGAATATAATTATTTAAGGGTAAGCCTAAAACTCGTTGATTAAACTAGATGAAACAAACAAGCCCCATTCAGTGTATGTTGTATACGAAAAAAATAATCTGGTGTTGTCCAAAGTTAACAAACCATACTTCCATTGAAGCTATCCAAACATCAGAGCTGTGTACAAATTAGCCCTTCAGGCTAGAAACTATACGTTTAGCAGAGCCAAAAGCTTCTGGACTCAGAGTGCGAAAAAAAAAGTCCAAATCAGATGCTCAGGAATTTTTATTAAACACATGACAGTTAACTTGGGCAACTAATTTTTTTCACTTAGAGATGTATATAACACATTTCGTAAGTAAAACACGCACTGTTTCCAAAGTATCACAGTTATTGTCATTATAATGTTACGCATTGCTTTGTCTAATTCATCCAGAAATTATTTCGTTCACATTTACTTCTAGATGGTTGCATCAGGAATAACCAAACGCTCAAAGTTGGAGACGAGTTTCTTGAAGGCTGTGACCTCCGCTGTATCTGTAAAGGAAACAACGAAGGAGACTGTAAGGACAGATGCACTCTTCCCTACATGCGACCAGGATCGGCGATAAATGATCCGAAGTGCTTCGAAAAACCTGTGGTCGGCGATCCCTGTTGCGTCACTGTTCGCTGTGCAGACAGTAAAGCAGAGGACGGTTCGTTGAGTATGTTTTAATTAAGAAATGTCACGATTTTATAAATACAGTTTCTGAAACTTAACGCTTGGAAAAATATTGTATAATAAAATAATATAATTGCTTGTGAGAAATACCCTCGCTAATAACGTACGTATATAGTTATGTAGCGCCATCTATGGACTTTAAAGGTTTAAAACAATACGCGTTGCTTTGGTAATTTTCGAACTTACTTTCGTACACCAAGTCAATGAAAGTTTGCAACAAATATGAATAGTAAAAACCACCAAATAAATAAAATAGTATGAACTAAGCCTAATTTATCGCACTTCATTTGTGTAGGTAGCGGTAAAACGTAGCATTCTGTACCGAAAGTTATACTTGACAATTAATCTATGGCCAGTGCCGTATACATGATATATAGTATAACATAATAGTTCGGTGAATCTTAAAGTAAGTGCTTGTTCTTCTAACAAAAATTATATAAAGTTATGAAACATCTAAATTTCAATAAGCTTTTGGACCCTGCGTAACCTGAAGACTTGTGTGTCCGGACTTTGAACATGAAGGTTTCCTTGTTCACGTCCCATTGACACGGCTGTTTTTAAATAGTTTCCTTGTATCTAGTTTACTCGTCCAAAGTTAGGGACGGCTACAAGTAAATGGACCTTATGTAGTAGCCTTGTGCGAAAATTCTAAATAAAAATCGATTATATTTCGTGTGAATTTATGAACTATAGTTTTTGCTTTTTCACTGATTAAAAAAAAAATCTCCCAAAACTTCCTTTGCGTTTTAGTAATGATAACAGTTGTTTAAGAATAATGTAAGACAAAGAGGGATGGTGGGTGTTCATTGAAAATGTAAATAGCTGAACAGTAAGCCTAAAAATATACTAAACAAGAGTCGACAAAACGTGCCTTACTTGTAACTTCAAATTCAATTTATAATATCGTTAGCGGCTGCCAAACACCGTTTTTAATGTTTATAGTTACTTAGTGTGTATACCTTCATTTGACAGCAGCTTCCTATGCTGATAAACACGGAGCTTGTCCAGAAATTGTGGAAGATCAGAGCGTTGACCACGACTCGTGTGCACGCGACTGTGATCACGACTATGAGTGTCCAAACACCTTTAAATGTTGTCCTAGTTCCTGTGGTGGCGCTGTTTGTGTGGAACCCTTCCTGGGTAGAAGTAAGTTCCAAAAGAGCACGACATTCTTTAAGTATACTGTGTCTGAACAGCAAAGTTGAATATTTTGTTGGCTGTAATATTACTTCCGTATTTGTCAACAAATACATTACCAGAAGTGAATACATATCTATGATGTTGTCATAATCAAATAGGCATGGCATGGCTAGGTGGTTAGGGCACTTGGCTCGTAATCTGAGGGTCGCGAGTTCGAATCCCCGTCGCACCAAACATCCTCGCCCTTTCAGTCGTGGGGACGTTATTATGTAACGGTCGATCCCAATATTCTTTGGTTTAAAGAGTAGCCTAAGAGTTGGGGGTGGGTGGTAATAACTAGCTACCTTCCCTCTGATCTTACACTGCTAAATTAGGAACGGTTAGCGCAGATAACCCTCGTGTAGATTTGCCCGAGATTCAAACCAAAAGCATAATCAAATATGACTGGTTTCAACTTGTGACTAGATAAGAAACGGGTAATTACTGACCATATTTTGTTATACCTGTTTATTACGCTGTTCGGTATTAACGCTTCTTGTCGCAGACTATTCACTTTAAAATTACTTTTGAGAAACTTTACATGTTTTGCTTCCATTTTATTTAGATCAAAATATATTGCAGAAGTAAAAAGTATGACAAAATGTAATAGTGTATAATGTGTACATTAGAATGTACATTAGAAATAATGTATGGAAATAAATAGCAATGTATGATAACGGTACATAAGATTAAAACTAGCCTATAGAATAATAAGGCTAATTCGGTATAGCAATTACGTAATAATATACGTAATTAAGCAACAAAACTGGAACCTATAATAGTTAGAATTGGTCGCCAACAGTGTTTT
This sequence comes from Tachypleus tridentatus, assembly GCF_004210375.1. Lineage (NCBI taxonomy): Eukaryota > Metazoa > Arthropoda > Merostomata > Xiphosura > Limulidae > Tachypleus > Tachypleus tridentatus. Next base: position 144,825,439 of record NC_134833.1, read on the forward strand.
CGATCATCGTTCTAAGGATATTTGCTCGCCATATTTGAGCAGCTTAGGAGATGTATATTATTTCTAAATCCATATACTAAGCTAAAATTACAAAGCAATATTCAACAGTATGACAAATACTAGTTATAACAGTCAACAACATCAAAACATATATATTTCAAATTTTTTAATCAATGCTGTTAACGAAACTAAATACTAATACAGAATAATAACACTGTTTTGTTCCATCAGTCACACTTCTATTTGTTAACAATGCTGTTTGATATGTATCACGAGTTGAACAGCACAATTCATTCTAAGGTTAACCCACTGAGTATTTTCACAAGCACTTACCATACCAGAAGAAAACAAAAGTCGCAAGAACTATTTGTTTGGCTTTATTTTGTGAAATTAAAAGTAGTTCCTGTGCATTAATACATCTAAAAATTGTGAGAATACTTAGCACGTTATATATGGTAGTTCGAAATGGGTTATTGCAATTTTAGTTTCGTTTTCTACTATTTTCAGTATGAATTAATATGAAACGTTACATGTGTTAACTTCAGTCGTATAGTTCACTTACATTTGATGTTAGTTTGAAACAGTTGAACTACTATCAACGAATGATAGTCAGGACTTCGTTAAAGTAATGTAACTCTGATGGCTGGTTCCAGCCCAGGTCGTTCTGAAGAGAAAATTTTTAGTTGTTTTTGCTCTTAGGAAAAAAAATGTGAACTCTCTCAACGCTATAGATCCCCTTCAGAGCAATGTCAAGGTCACATATAGGAACACTTTATAACCTGTATTTTAGTCTTGAAGTATGGTATACTAAATAATGTCAAGAAATGGATGCGCAACAAAATCGACACTATTATAATGTATTTTGAAAATAAATCCACCAATGTTTGTTTTACTGCACGCACCTTATAAGCTCTGAACTTAATCATGTGTTATTACATCAGGCATATATCTATAAACACGGTTTATGTAATAAATGAAATACAAGTAGTGGCATAAATCACATGATTTTGTGTATGTACATTTTCAAATAATGAAAACAATTCTAAGATAATCGTGTTTAGGAACATGTATATTGTTTGAGAAAGGCGTTTTTCGTACTTACATGGCAATTCTTGAAACCCAAGAATCCTTTCCATATTTTATTTTACTATTTCATCGAATTACTCCCATTCTAATCTCACGAGGTGATCTATATATCTTTTACTCAGTATGATTTTTGTTCCTTCAGATATCTGTGAACAAGTGTATTGTGGACCAAACGCAGAGTGTGTTTTAGAAGGTCCTGCACCATCTTGTGTCTGTCGACAGGGATTCGAGGGAGACCCCAATGATATCAGTAGAGGCTGTGCACCCGGTACGATTTAGGGTTATTGCTATACAGTGTTTCTCTTTCAAAGAAACATATAATTATTTATTATCATTTCACAGAGCATAGGAGAACCATAACATCTCTGGACTGTATAGAATAAATAAACTAAATAACAAAGCATTTTACAAAGCGAAAGAGAACCATAACATCTCTGGACTGAAGGGAATAAATAAACTAAATAACAAAGCATTTCACAAAGCGAAAGAGAACCATAACATCTCTGGACTGTATGGAATAAATAAACTAAGTAATAAAGCATTTCACAAAGCGAAAGAGAACCATAACATCTCTGGACTGTATGGAATAAATAAACTAAGTAATAAAGCATTTCACAAAGCGAAAGAGAACTATAACATCTCTGGACTGTATGGAATAAATAAACTAAATAACAGAGCATTTCACAAAGCGAAAGAGAACCATAACATCTCTGGACTGTAGGGAATAAATAAACTAAATAATAAAGCATTTCACAAAGTGAAAGAGAACCATAACATCTCTGGACTGAAGGGAATAAATAAACTAAATAACAAAGCATTTCACAAAGCAAAAGAGAACCATAACATCTCTGGACTGTAGGGAATAAATAAACTAAATAACAAAGCATTTCACAAAGCGAAAGAGAACCATAACATCTCTAGACTGTATGGAATAAATAAACTAAATAACAAAGCATTTTACAAAGCGAAAGAGAACCATAACATCTCTGGACTGTATGGAATAAATAAACTAAATAATAAAGCATTTCACAAAGCGAAAGAGAACCATAACATCTCTGGACTGTAGGGAATAAATGAACTAAATAATAAAGTATTAATATCATATCATTGTATCGTACGTTTGCGTGTGTGTGAAGGGTAGTGGTTAGACGTTATACATACTTTTACTTTCAAATATATCACGCCTGTTGAGAGAAATATTGATTTTTTCCCTGTAAAAATAGCATATTCTTAATAGCCTTTTATGGAAATCATTATTTATATTGAAACCATTTATGTATGTAAACTTAATTTTGATCGATATTTGTAAGTGATCTCTAAATTAGGACTATAAAATGATGCAAATAAACTGCTTTTATATTTAAAGTGATTTTATATCATAAATGTACGATTCATTAAAATCACGTGTTTAAAAGTTTGTCTCTCATTGAAACCTTTGCTGATTAATACGTCTCTTAACATTCAAATTGTGTATATATCTTTTTAATTTTATTTTATAGCCACAGCAGAAGAACGAGAGCTTTTACAAGTTTGTGTGTTTAAAAACGTCACCTATAAAGTTGGAGAGGAGTTCAATGATGGTTGTGAACACAGATGTATATGTGAAGACACTACAGAGGTGCGATGTCAAGACCGATGCTCTTTTCACTTTGATCAAAAACAAATTGAGGATCCCCTCTGTGAAATTATATCGGATCCTCAAGATAACTGTTGCGAGATCGTCGCTTGTGAATCATCTGACGAGAATGTTACTACAGTAGTGTCTCCCCCTATGGGCTTTGAAAATAAATATCGAGTTATGAAAAAAATCCAGAAGGAAAAGCTATCGACCAAACCTGACTGGATGGATAGAGGGCAGCAAGGAATCGCCACAGAGACTATGATGGAGGTGGATAAAGAACCAACTGAAAAGAACAGTCATGTGACGAATGTACTGTTTGGAGCTGATGAAGCAAAGGATAACGATCTCTTGGATGAAGAAAAGACTACAAGAAACCAAACAATGGAAATGAAGATGAAGAATTCGACCGACGAGAATGACGACAACAAAGGAGTGAAGCTGGATGGATCTCCAAGTGTCCAACCAGGGAATAACCAGGAAGTGGCAACACAACTGACGATTTCTGATGACAATGACGTCACTGATAAGTCAGATAGTGTGGAAAATATTAATGGTGTGGATGTAACAGAGGAAACGACCATAGAAGAAGACAATATAGCAAATACTTCATCGAATTCCGGAAGCTTTAAAGGCACACGTATATTAACTTATGATTTTTATTTTCTCTCTTTTTATGTAGTATGATGATTCAGTGTGTTACCTCAGATGTATGGGTGAGGTTATTCGAAAACAAATTATATATGTATGTGTATTATGATGATAATTCTAATTTCTTTAGCTAGTGTATATAATTACTTCCACAAACTGGAATGTGGGTTGGCCTTGTGGTAGTGTCATAAATATTCCCTGTACTTTAACCTGTAAGTGTGTTATAAGAATGGTAGTTAGTCAGTGCATTGGTTTTTGGTTGGTGGTGGTAGGTTACTGCAGAGCTTTGTCATAAATATAAGCTACTAATACCAGTACATTGGAAGATGTAATAAATTTTTATTTCACTCTTTTTTTCACAATTTACAATCTTACAAAAAAAATCAAAACGCAATATAGGAAAAATTAAGTATTTATTAAGTAACGTTCAAAATCTTCACAAAAAAAAATAACTTTATCGTTGGTGTTAGATTGTTTACTGTGGTATTATGTGAAACAATTTCTCTCTGGCCCGAAAAGAAGATAAACGATTAGGTAATAACAAAATATGCACAGCGTTTCGGTTTTGATCCTCTAATACGATTGTCTGTTTTTAGGTCTTAAGGTCCCAGTGAGACAGGATGGTTGCAAATTCAAGAACGAGACATACAAAACTGGAGAAAGGTTTATGGATGGTTGTGAAGGTTCGTGTACTTGCGAAGGAGGAGGCCGAATTGTATGTGTACCTCGCTGTTCCCTGGTGGTGACTAGTGGCCCCAACTGCAGGGAATTACCCGATCCTAGCGACTCCTGTTGTCGTATCATGGTCTGCGATCCCGAAGGCCCATCTCAAAATCTTCCTGATCTTACTGGTAAGAGTGCCAGTTTGTGATGGAGTCAGATTCTGCTGACTTAAGTTCAAAAATAAATAGGTGTTTTTATTTTTTAAATAAAATACGTTATTCGTAAGCCTCAACTTACCAAATTATTTTTATGTCGTTTACTATCAATAGGAGTCAACATACCGTATCGTAATGAGTAATTTCATGTTTTTTGCTGCTTACAACACCTGCTGTAAAAACATTTAGTAAAATTACTCGTGTTTTATATGAGAATTCCAGCAGTAAGTAAGTGAGTTCAGCCATAATTCATGATATTCTTGTTTACGTTCTCGTGTGTCATCGTGTTGTTATTAGAGCCCTGTAACCAACAAAGCAGAGCAGTTTGGTGTCTTATTAGGTTAGAAAAGAGGGGGTAATTGTAATGGGACCCATGTCGACCAAGTCGATAATTCCAGGATTATTACTGAAAGAACTGTTTTACAATCAAACAAAAATAGAACTGTGAAGAATAAACTGATATCTGATATTAATTTCGTGGAACTTTCATCCCTAAAATGAAATCTCTTTTTCACGCAACTAAAGTCTGACAAATAACACTAACGTACGTTCAATTTGGAATGCTTTTTAAATTTTCCATTAAATGCCCATTCGGTTGTTTTAAATAGTTTGGGTCATTTGTTTTGGTTTTAATATGCCCTATGATTTTAACCAACATAGTCTGTTTACCGTATCAATTCTGAAAACGTTTAAGGAAATTTATGAAAAACAAAAATGTAAACTTTAGTAATAAAGCTTTTGGTGCACAGAATATAAGAAAGAACATCGATTAAGAGGCCTTTGAAAATTACACCTAATTGTTTGGCTTTGGTTTTGTTAATGGCGTAGGATTCTTTGGTCGATAGGTCTGTTGGTGAAGATCGAATCTGCTGAGGCCTTGAACGCGAGTGTTGTCCGACTCCGTGTTGCCATCACTCCAGACAACACGAACACAGAGCACTCTGATACGGTGATCCAAGTATGGTATGCACATACCACTGAATCCAGACAAGATCAAAGTGACAACAAGTGGATGAAACAGAAGTTCTTCCTGAGAGATCTTCTTCTGGTCGAACCAGGAGTTTATGATGTTAACATTCGTGACTTGGAACCGAATTCTCAGTACTATATGAAGGTGATGAAACAACCTAAGGGAGGCCTGGTAGACACTGTTCCAGCAGGAGCTCTGTTCAGCAACACTGTGAGTGTGAAGACGTTCCCTCCACGTAAGTATGACCAAATTAGAAATGAGACTAATTACAACCAACCAAAACTATAAACGGAGAACAGATCTAAAATAGATGTACTAGTAATTACCACCACAATTAAAGGCATAAGTACAGCGAATCTAAACTATCGGTGCTTGTAACTAAGACCAAAAATTAAAGATGTAAATGAAACCAAAACTACAGATGTAACTGCAATCAGCCGAAACTAGAAGTTAGTGTAGGTACAACCAATCAAAAAAATAAAGTTGAGCGTATGTGTGATCAACCAAAACACTAGACGAACTTCAATTATACGATCAAACCACAACTAGAGATATATCATTCTTCTCTAAAATAATTATCGTAGACTGAACTCAAGTAAAAAAAATATACATTAAAGTACACCTAGAATTAAAGGTCAAAGAAATACAATAACTACGACACGATATCTTGTAGTTCTATGCTACATTATCCATATTATCACGTCTACATTTATTTCTGTTTGTCTTCCAAAGGAGTAGAAAATAATTAAAAAAATGCTGGCTTTTATTTGAAAAATCACAAACATTTTCATCATCATAATATTAAAATTATTTGGCTTGAAGAAGGTCTAACAACTTTTATGTTAATGCGCACTCTTCTGGAAGATTTAAGAACCTTGTTCCGGCTTCAATGATTTTTGGACTTTTATAAACAATCTGTGCAATGCGAGTGTTTTTGTAACTCGGTTATTTAAGAACTTTGTGAATGTTTAACTTATAATCATACTGAACAAGACCAGTTTATCTGTTCTGGTATTACAACATCAAAATTGAAAGATCCAACTGCAATAGCATAAATAAAGTTTCGTAAGCGTCAGGTGTTAGTTTTAGGAATAAAAGAAAAATTTGGAGGCAACTGCAGTCGCAAGCTTTGATCTGTAACATATACGTAATCTTTCCGTGCTGATTGCAGATTTTAGGGTCCAAGGTTCGAGTCATGTTACCACAAGAAATAAACCGCTCGCCGTGGGTTCCTTTGGAGGGTAGTGGTCAAACCCCACTATTCGGTGAGACAAGAGCAGTGCAAGCGTTGGCTGTGGGTGCTGTTCTAATCTTTCGACTCAAAATTAGGAACGGGTAAAGTAGTGCAAATAGCACCCATGTAGCTTTGCGCGAAATCCAGTAAACAAACCAAACGGTTTAAACTTAAAGAATGCGATGCGCTAATAACCGAAAACAAATAAAGAACAAGGATCATATAAAGTTTTGTAGAAAAAGAAATGTGTCTGCGTACGCGCGCGCGCGCGTAGTAATATCCATTTTTAATATACAATAAGAAATTATATAGTACTGAAAAGTAGTATGCAATGAAAACATCACTGAACTTTATCGTGTAACTATGAAAACTATTCTCTCTTACTACAGAGGTGCAGGGAGTTTTCCAGGGATGTTTCCATCACAACAAGAACTACGACCTCGGGCAGGTGTTTTACGACGGCTGTGAGTTGAAGTGTGTGTGCAGAGAAGAAGGTCGTATTTACTGTCAAGATAGATGTGAAATTTACATAGATACTGTAGGATATGAAGATTGCAAGTGGGGACCAGCGCCAGATGATCCATGTTGTACCATTCCCTATTGCGGAGACCAGATCGACGAACTGAATAAAATGACTGGTAAGGAAAAAGGAAACAAAATTATTCACATGTAAATGCATATAAAGATTTATTATCAATTTCCTAGTTGGTTTGAACCTTATATTGATCAAAATACTGATCTACGTTCTTGACTGTACTTGGCTTATTAGCCATGTCTTACTTGTACGTTCTTGACTGTACTTGGCTTATTAGCCATGTCTTACTTTTACGTTCTTGACTGTACCCTGGCTTATTGGCCATGTCTTACTTTTACGTTCTTGACTGTACCTGGCTTAATAGCCATGTTTTACTTGTACGTTCTTGACTGTACCTGGCTTAATAGCCATGTTTTACTTGTACGTTCTTGACTGTACCTGGCTTAATAGCCATGTTTTACTTGTACGTTCTTGACTGTACCTGGCTTAATAGCCATGTTTTACTTGTACGTTCTTGACTGTACCTGGCTTAATAGCCATGTTTTACTTGTACGTTCTTGACTGTACCTGGCTTAATAGCCATGTCTTACTTGTACGTTCTTGACTGTACCTGGCTTAATAGCCATGTTTTACTTGTACGTTCTTGACTGTACCTGGCTTAATAGCCATGTCTTACTTGTACGTTCTTGACTGTACCTGGCTTAATAGCCATGTCTTACTTGTACGTTCTTGACTGTACCTGGCTTAATAGCCATGTCTTACTTGTACGTTCTTGACTGTACCTGGCTTAATAGCCATGTCTTACTTGTACGTTCTTGACTGTACCTGGCTTAATAGCCATGTCTTACTTGTAAGTTCTTGACTGTACCTGGCTTAATAGCCATGTCTTACTTGTAAGTTCTTGACTGTACCTGGCTTAATAGCCATGTCTTACTTGTACGTTCTTGACTGTACCTGGCTTAATAGCCATGTCTTACTTGTACGTTCTTGACTGTACCTGGCTTATTGGCCATGTCTTACTTTTACGTTCTTGACTGTACCTGGCTTATTAGCCATGTCTTAATTACACATTACTCACTACATAATTCCAGGGAGATTTCTAGGGACATTCACACACATTGGGTTACATTACATATCAATATTAATATGATATGATGTATTTTTAATTTACCAGTTTAGAGACGAGCCTTTTACAAAGTACCTCATCAACTGTCTGTCTCAGACTCAAAAACGGCGACTTCTCTCCAGCTGAAAAATCGAACACAAAGGATTCTCATAATGAATAATGTTCTTAACTTTCACAATAAGTATAATTTTTGTCTAATAGGTTACCTTCAGATGTTGTGGAGACAGTAACTTGTAGTAGGTTTAAAAGAAAGCTTGATAGATATATAAATGACAAGGGCTAGCTTTAATTTATATATTTAATATTTTTTCCTTGGAGAATGGGACAGCCGACATGGATCAATAGTTTTCTTGTTACCCCTAAACATTGTTATGTTATATAATTAAAATATTTCATTAATATTCCATTAAAAAGTGCGGCCCAGCATGGCCAGGTGGTTAAGGCACTCGACTCGTAATCCGAGGGCCGCAGGTTCGAATCCCCATTATACAAAACATGCTCGCCCTTTCAGCCGTGGGGCGTTAGAATGTGACGATCAATCCCATTATTCGATGGTAAAAGAGTAGCTCAAGAGCTGGCGGTTGGTGGTGATGACTAGCTGCCTTTCCTCTAGTCTTATACTATTAAATTAGGGACGGCTAGCACAGATAGCCCTCGAGTAGCTTTGTGCGAAATTCAAAAAAACAAACAAACAAGCTTTGCGCGAAATTCAAATCAAACCAAACCATTAAAAAGTGAATAAATATTCTCGTCAGTCAATTGTTTTTTTTTTAATAATGTTATTTTTTGTTTCAGAAGCCCCTGCTTTACCTACTCCGCCACCACATGCTATGTGTTTATCAGAAGATGGAGTGCATCACCAGCTGGGTGACACGTGGGAACTAGAATCGGGTTGTAAACGGAGAGTGTGTACATGCGTTTTGAATTTCAAAGGCGTCACAATGGTCAAATGTGAAGGAGGGTGCCCACCAATCCCAGTTGATGCTCATCAGCCTAGTCCAGACTGCCCACAACCCGTTATGATCACACCAGATGACCCTTGCTTGTGCCCCTACATTGTCTGTAATAACGCTGTAAATAGTAAGTAAAGGAAAACCTAATCCCCAAGGTTACAAACATGACAGACTAATTTCCTCCCATACATGTTAGTCACCCGAATTCAGAATATACCAATTTATTATGGTAATCCGATGTACTTGCTACACCTATCTAAATGAGGACTGAATCTCTGTACCACACTGAATCTTTGTTCCACTATGTCCAACTACTAATTTCAAAATTCACTTTTTGTCCCCTTTTCGGTAGCCATTTACTACAGTGCTGCCACCTGTTGGGTGTTACATTGTAATCTCCTTTGTGACTTCTGAGTTTATCTGTTTATCAGAGTTGTTTCATATTCGAAATATTCAACCGACAAAATATTTAAGTTACTGTAAAAAAAAGCCCAAAACATACTTTTATATCTCGTTAGCTACAGATAAAAATAATATGATATTTTACTTGTTTTTACCTGTTTAACTAGATGTGATCAACAGCATTGTTTATTACCTATTTAAATATAGATGAGCGACACCATAGCTTACTACCTAATTAAATATAGATGAGCGACACCATAGCTTACTACCTATTTAAGTACAACAGAGTTTACTACATATTTCAGCCGTGAAGGCGTTATAATGTGATGATAAATAGTAGCTCAAGAGATAGCGGTAGGTGGTATCTAGCTGCCTTCTCTCTTACCTTTCACTGTTGAATTAGGGACGACTACCGCAGATAGGCCTCGTGAAGCTTTATTCAAATGAAACTATACCTCTTTGGGGTTTGCTTGGGATTAGGTTCTTTAGTTTATTTTTTATAGAATTTTTTCAGTTACACATGTACTTGAAACTGATTGTTCATTTGCTATTAAAAATGTATCACAAGACAGAGTTAACTTCTCTATACTAATGACTTACGAATAAAAAGAATATTAACCTTTAACCAACGGGAACGTTGTAGGTAGCAGCACTAATTGATGATGACCACCGATTAAACTTCACCAAATTATATGAAGTGTTGAATTTATATCACTGACTATGTTAAGCATAATAATGTATATAATTTAGGTCTTATATCACTGACTATGTTAAGCATAATAATATATACAATTTAGGTTTTATATCACTGACTATGTTAAGCATAATAATGTATACAATTTAGGTTTTATATCACTGACTATGTTAAGCATAATAATGTATACAATTTAGGTTTTATATCACTGACTATGTTGAGCATAATAATGTATACAATTTAGGTTTTATATCACTGACTATGTTGAGCATAATAATGTATACAGTTTAGGTTTTATATCACTGACTATGTTAAGCATAATAATGTATACAATTTAGGTTTTATATCACTGACTATGTTGAGCATAATAATGTATACAGTTTAGGTTTTATATCACTGACTATGTTGAGCATAATAATGTATACAGTTTATGTTTTAAAGTGTAATAACAAAGTGCATAATTTTCCAGCCCTTAGTGCTCCCATGCCCATGTGCGAATTCAAAGACAAATCGTATCATGTTGGAGAAGAATTCTATGACAACTGTAGAGCGGTTTGTCACTGTGGCCCTGATTTACAGGCCAACTGTGCCATTATTGAATGTCCTCATCACTTTGCACCTCATGTTAGTGAGTGTCTGGAATGGGACATTGACCCAGATTTTGTTCCCAAGCCACCAAACTGTTGTCCACCTCCAAAATGTATAAATGGTAAGAATTATTAAAATGTTCTAAACTGTATTGTTGTATAATATGTTGAACTCAGCCCCAAAATGATATTTATGTTATTGAAATCAACCCTTAGAACAAGTTTGAGTTTCATATCGAATAACTTTGGGTCAAAATCGATCTAATATTTGTATATCATTGGAACTATCCACGTTACTCCATAATCTTAACATGATTTATGTTATAAATCACCTACATGTATGACTTTCTCATATGTTTCATGTAGTGTTTACATATTTCACACGTTGAAAAAAATATGCAGGTTGCTAATACTTAAACCTACTTTTCCTACATGCTGTAAAAACATCCCAACACACTTGCGAAACTTTCCTAATTGTCCATGTAGAGTATGTTAGAATTAGAGGACAAAAACAACACACCTTCTGGATAATTAAACTGATGATCTTTGCATGGAAAAATACCAACACAATTTCTGGATAATTAGGCAGGGAACCAGTTAGGTGAAATCTATGATCCATTAGTGTGACAAATTTCAAAATATTTGAATCCAAAGTAATTTTTTTAAATTAAAAATCTCAAATCATCTTCGTCTGCATTTTGTAATAATGAATTTAACTCGTATTGTTTCAGATGGTTCCTGTATGGTAAACGGTGTTCGATATAAAAATTTCCAACCCATTCCTGATGGCAAGAAAGATTGCGGTAGGCGTTGTGTCTGCGTCAATGGGAACGTTACTTGCGATAACAGGTGTCCCCCATTAGGGGATATTCCTCCTCCAAATTTACCTTGTCCACCATCTTTGGCATATAAAGGACAATACCCTGGTGATAAGTGTTGTATGCACTGGATGTGCAAAGAACAAGAACGTCAAGGTAGGGGTACAACAATGTGAACAAACCTAGTATATTACTGAAGGACATGCATAACACTTAAGAACAGTAGATGTTAAAGTTACATAATAATGAAGGCGGGAGTGAAATAGGAATTAATGAATTTTAAAATCCCACTCTGCGCGATGTGTTGATCTTTCAAGGTTTTATCACTAAGAAAAAAACATGTTTTAGAAAAGCTTTGAATTATCACAATTAAATCAGAAAGATATATATACTTGAAAAACCCGCCGTCTGTTTTTTTTTTGTTTTTTTAACTCCCTTAATATGATACTAACACCTTTTACAATTCAAAAATACCTAAACGTATCTCATAATCATAACTCTACACGTTTATAAAGAAACGAGATATTTGACGGAAAAACCAATCTAAGTGAACGGGTGTTAAGCAGCACGTGATCTTAGGCGGTCAACAAATATAAACGGGTTTATTGTTCGTAAGTTGTACCACTATGACTACACCAAATAATGGCTTCTTTCTTTAATATTTTTAGTATATTTAAGATTAAAATGCTTGATAAAACAGAAAAGTTTACAATAGTTATGAATGGTTTGGCCGGAGTGTAATAACTAAAGGTCTTATTTCTACGTGTTCACTTGTGATTTGTTTGAAAGATCTAAAGTAGACCAAATAAGGAGTTACAAAATGTGTTCGCTGTCCAATGTTTTATTGCATTCTAAAACGTAAGGGCAAGTCAAACAAACGAACAAAGAACTGTTATCTAATGCAATATCGTCGTTAGCTTTTTAAAACTAGAGTGGAATTGTTAGTTATTTTAGCATACAAGCAGTTTTATCTTGTAGCGTCAAAATATTTTCACAAGCTGCCCTAACGAGAAGCTAAAAAAATTAACTTCTTTTCTCTAAAATTCATTACATTATCTATAACGCTTGTTTCAGTGGATACAAGCACAGAAGGCCCATTGTGTAGCCATTCTGCTAAAGAATACAAGAATTACTGAAGCGAGACGTGTTTTTTGTTTTCAAATTTAATGTTCCTCGTGCGTTCCAAAATAAGATTAATTACTAGAATATGAGAGCTGTCTCGCGGCCACATATTTCACGCTGTTTTACGTAACAACGCTATGATGATCTAATATAACGATAATTAAAAGAAAGCGTAAAGAAACCATTAGCACTAAAGTTTGGAATTTATATATTTGCAAATATATAATATAATATTCGGAAGCCCCTGGTGGTGAGCAGTCAAAGTAATCTGGTGGCTAGAGTATAATCAAGAGCTAAACATATGGAACTAAATCCTTCACGACACCGGCAATGGATGTAACTGTAACTTATGTTTGATTGTATTCTTATATATAACATAAATTTATTAAAGCAGTCGGGCCTTACTGTTTCGTGTTTAATAAAACTTTGATAAAACAAACTAAACGAAACCTAAACTTTATCAATATTTCATTATCTCTTTCTAAAACGTTTTAAAGAAGGGTTATGTTGTTCGGTAATCATTATATTATTAACAGTTGTTTACCCACCAATCAGATGGCATCGGTACACAGGTTCAGCTGCGATCAAATTGTTATGAAAACGTATTAGCAATCCTTCGCAGAAAATAATAATGATTTTCCATGGTGATCTTATCCTTGTATCCAAAGGTAGCTGATGAAGCCAATCAAGAATCGGTAGCTTGGGCACGTGTTAACGAGTTGGTTCTGGATTGTTGAGATGTTGTTTTCATGGTGTGTGTGTGTGCTTGGGTTCCCTTCATTATGCTACATGAGGATAATTTAAAAAACTTGTTTTTTTAATAATATTTTTCCTCCATTTTTACGAATTTGACAGCCATTTCAATCTCGCGCTTAGAACCGACGAATAACCGACTCATCAACCCAATAAAACCAATGAAATAACTCCATGCCTGGAATGGAGAACTTTTGTGGCATAGTTCATGTAACCATTGATCATGAAGTGTCAACTAAGATTCTGAAAAGAAATAGCATATTACGTAATTATTGAATCGACCAAACACAAGGAGCGAGCACACGAGTTGAGCAGTATTCAAATTATTGCAGTTGATGCGTCCATCAGTCATGAGGCCCCAGCTCATTGGCTTAACAGCAACCATTAGATTGCAAGTAGTGTTGTATCCTCCAATAAAGATAATTGAAAATAAAAACTTTCAAACCATAAATTCAACAACAATCGATTGATTAGTTAGTTTATCCACCAACTAAAATATCTAGGGCATTTCTAACATACACTAAATTCGATTTTAGTGACTTTAATTTTATTTCCTAGTAGTTATTTTGTGAAAACACAAGCACTTGTAAAGCACCGAATCCATAGTGAGTACAACTGACTTTGACATTTGTGAAGCATGAACCATTACTTATAAACCATTAAGTTGCTCAACACAAAATACATTTTGATGACATATTATAAGACGTTCCAGACCGTATCAGCTAGGCCCGGCGTGTCCAAGTGGTTAAGGCACTCGACTCGTAATGTGAGGGTCGCGGGTTCAAATCCCCGTCGCACGAAACATGCTCGCCTTTTCAGCCGTGGTGGCGTTATAATGTTACGGTCAATCCCACTATTCGTTGGCCCAAGACTTAGCTGTTGGTGGTGATGACGAGCTGCCTTCCTTCTGGTCTTACACTGCTAAATTAGTATCTACCGTTGAATTACTTTTTAAAAACACAGGATTTCTTCTGAGTATAAAATCTGTTTTCTAAATGTCACATGCATTTCTGAAAAACAACTGGTGTTCAGGACACGAGTTATTAAAACTTCCTGTCATATTTGGGATTTATTTTACCCGACGCTTGCTTCAACAACGTTATGTTGCGCTTAAATATATCTTTCAGTTTATTAATATTATTCTTTATATTAATTTGTATTCAATATATAAAAGCTTTGCATTAAAACAAAATATTAATAACTCAGAAGCTGTTTCATTTTGTTTGATGCTGCATTCGATCAGTATGACCAGACACATAATAAGACGGTTAAAGACATGACCGTTGTCTAAACAAGTAGAAGCGATTTTTTTTTTCAAAGTGATTATTTGTTTCAGAAGATAAAAGTTTCATTGACTTCATTTTGTAAGTTGGTCAAAAAAAAAAGTAGGCCTTGAAACCTGTTTTGACTAGAATTTCGAGTTTGAGTCGTCAAAATGGATTGGTCGAACCTGTGTGCCAAATGCCTTTAAAAAGACTCTTTAGAAAAACAAAACAAAAAAAAACGGCTCTATATAGCGAACAGATCTTATCATGAGCTAAATGAAAACAGCATGGCCCTTCTGCTGCTCCATACTAAAACGAATCTAAACTGAAACTTAAAACATTTCTTACTTGGCCCAGCTTTCTGTTATCACCGCGATAGACGGTACAGACTCGGGGAGCACTGGGAAGTGCTGAAAGGTTCCGTGAGGAGCCAGTGCCTGTGTCGCGAAGATAACAAGGGAAACTCCAAAGTGGAATGTGTGGGAGGCTGCCAACCAATTCCAGAGAAGTTCAAGCAGCCCAATCCACAGTGTCCCCGTCCAGTGCTGGTTACTCCTGACGACCCTCTAATATGCCCTTATATTGTCTGTAACAACACGGACTCAGGTAAACTGAAAACAAAATCAAAAGGTTGTCTCTGAGTGTAATCTATTATGTCACGTGCATTCTGTTCAGTAAGGGCTAATCGCAGGCTGATCGACAAAGACACCCAAATCGGTGTTAGTTAAATATACAATATATTCTTTAAGGAAGATAGGACTATTGCTCCTCATCAAAAGCAAGACCCGAATTTCAGTTCATATCAGGATAAGTTATCTTTATCCTTCAGATTTGTGTCTACCTTTATCCTAAAGCAATGTACAAATGCCTGGTTACACTTATACACGTCCTTAGTAGTCGGTGAGAGATCAGATAACGTTTGCAAGGTGCTTATTAGCTGAGCAGGTATTAGATAACTTTTGTTATAAGTATTTACTAGCTGAATATGTAATGTTTATACAGGCACTAACCACGTACCAGGTACCTGATATTGCTTGTATAGGGCCTCGCCAGTTGATCAGGTACCTGGACACACTTGTATATGGCCTTACTATTTTGTCTTTTATCTGTTAATACAACTACAGGATTTGGTTAGGTATCAGATAACACACGTACACGAGCTTGTTAGTTGGTTAGGTATTTAATAATACCTATATATGGATTTGGTATTTGGTTAAATATTCTACAATGTTTGTACAGGTGTTTTAACTTTTTGGTTGGACATCACGTCTTGCAGTTACGTAATCTTAATACTTAATTAAGTAACAGAAACGTTGGTCAGATATCTGGTAACTTTTAAACAAGGATTACTAGTTGGTCAGGTATCTCGTAATGTTTACACATGGATTAGTTGTTGGTCATGTAGCGGATAATGTTTGCACATGAATTACTAATTGGTCGAGTATCTGGTAACTTTTACACATGTATTAGTCGTCGGTCAGGTATCTGGTAACGCTCTATAATATTTGTGATTATAAAATCGAATATATTCTTTTTTTACATATTAGTTCCTTTTACGAATTATTTTACAAAATTAAATTTGATTTTGTAATATTTAGGGTAAATAAAGGTGATTGATGTTATTTTAGCGTTGGATAAAGTGTTCAATAACGTGATTGATGTTATTTTAGCGTTGGATAAAGTGTTCAATAACGTGATTGATGTTATTTTAGCGTTGGATAAAGTGTTCAATAACGTGATTGATGTTATTTTAGCGTTGGATAAAGTGTTCAATAACGTGATTGATGTTATTTTAGTGTTGAATAAGTGTTCAATAACGTGATTGATGTTATTTTAGTGTTGAATAAAGTGTTCAATAACGTGATCTGTGTTCCACTAGGAAAGGAACTTCAAAACGTGAATATCATGGCTGTGAATGCCACAACAACCAGAGTAAGATTCACCCTCCCTTCCCTCCTTGTGGGGCTCGTGGGGCACGCCGAACTACACTTCACCACCGACCCATCCATCCCAGAATCGGAGTGGAAAGTACAGAAGTTTGCTCGTCCTAACCGTTTGTTTGATACTTCGAATATCGAATATTACATGAGTGGTTTAGAACCAGAAACAATGTACTTCTTTCAAGTCCACATAAAGATCGATGCCCTTCAGAGTGGACCGAAGAGCGAAATTTTCAAGGTCGTTCTTCCAGCAAGTAAGCTGCAGTTGTAGTTTCTCCGTTGGAAATAGTAAACGTTAGCTTGTCCAAAATGTTTAGTTCTTGTGGCTAGTTCAGAGTTTTCGAGAGAAAATGGCATTACCCGAAACCGGTTTCACTCGGAGAAGAGCGCTAGAAAAACTTAAAACGAAACGGAGCATTTTAAAAAATTTCGTTCATTGCAAATTAGCAAATTTACCAAAAAAATGCTTTGTTA
The DNA here is from genome assembly GCF_004210375.1 of Tachypleus tridentatus. Taxonomy (NCBI): domain Eukaryota; kingdom Metazoa; phylum Arthropoda; class Merostomata; order Xiphosura; family Limulidae; genus Tachypleus; species Tachypleus tridentatus. The sequence goes on from NC_134833.1 coordinate 144,842,545, forward strand.
ATAGATCTCGTGTTATCTGTTGTTGCTTGATCTAACACGAAGAAAAGTGTTAGTTAAACCTAAATTAAATAACAGGTTGAACAACCGCCAGGTTTTTATATATTTTTATTTAAACAAAAGGTAAGTTCGAAACGTCATCCTTCTGTAAATAAAAATATTAAACTGACGATTGTTCAACCTTATTTGTAATTTTCATCTTGTTATCACTTATCGAGTTTTAATTGTATTTATTTATTAGTTATACCTAACCTAGTTTTGGCGCTTAGTTTTTCTTGATTTCCTATCTGCAACGTTGATTCATAAAACCAGTATAATCCATAATATCACATCATATTCTGTATTCTACAGATTATTTTATTGTTGTTACTTAAGCCTTATGAACAGGTACATTTTTCGGGTTGTTGTTGTTTTTTTGTGAAAAAATAATTAACTTCATAACCATGAAATTATATAGTAATAGTTTTTGAAGTCGTGACCTTACTTGCACAGATGTACATGATAACTAAGCCTTGTGCCAAAGTATTAGCAGTTATTCCTGTTGTCTGTAACTGCTACATCAAGAGTCACTTGTTACATGTAATTGTATTAAGGTATTACGGTATCTTATAAATCGTAATAAACTTACTTTATTACTGACTCGATTAGTGACGACAACGACTTCCACCACAACAAGCACGACTTTACCTCCGATGATCATGTTGGACGCAAGACTAGTATCAGAGGGTATCGACTACAACACAGTGCGTGTTATGTGGAGGGACTTCGAACCCCAAGAGAAGCGTTTTATAGATGGAATTCGACTGAAGTATAAATTGGTCAATGAAGGTGAAGACCGTTGGAAAACAACTCCCATCATTCATCGGGATGTGACGTCATACACCATCAGAAACCTAATGCCGGGTGTCGCTTATATTGTAGACATCGAATTTATGACTCCAGGGGACATTCTCACGCATCTCGTCTCAACCAAACCGGTGGAGATAAAAACGATACCAAAACCCAAAGGTGATTGTTATCACAAAATAGAATTACGGAATAATGAAAACAAGTCGGTCGCTTTAACATTATGAATTATTACTGTCAAGATTTCTGTGATTTGCGAAATAAAGAAAAGTTTTCTAGTACATTCTAAAAATTTGGCGATTGTCCAACCGATAATTTAATTTTGATATTTTCGTCACTTATCGAGTTTTAAAACTCGAGATTTTCGCGACTTAAGAAATAGTGATGCACATCAAAGCTTCTATAAAGCTTGAATATTTTAAGTATCATCTAAGTCTAATCAAAAAGATATTTTACTTCCTTACTCAATGGCAAATGCTCTTAAAATACACTTCCTAAATACACGCAGATTATTTATGTACTTAAATGAGAACTCAGTTTAATAAAATTGCCCACGATTGTGTCAGATCGTAACATTTCCACACTGTCCTGTAACGCTAAATTATTAGCAGTTCCTTGTTACGAGTTTGCACTTTTATGCAATAGCTCTTTGATGTACTAGTTTGGTAAGCCTTGTTACACCCATATCTACCAGCGTAGGAACACTTGATTGTTTTTACACTACTCTCAAATGGAAAGTAAAACGTAAAACCCTCTTTGTGTCCAAGTTGTTTGTAATTAAGTGCAAAGCTACACAAAGAGCTATCTTTGCTCTTCTCAGTACGGGTACCGAAACCCGTTTTTAGCAGACACACCGCTGTGCAACTGTGGAGTTAATGTCTATTTAAACTGCTCACAACTTATTATCTGAATTGATACTAATGTGACGTGTGAGAGCCGGATCGTTCTTACCCGGTCTACATTAGATTAAATAATTCATCCTTACTTCAGTTATATTAGATTAACATATAATCAACTTTGTTTATCATCCGTGTTACCTCCCTAAACGATTTGTTGTTTCAAAATTTGCTAAACTGATATTAACTTTCTTATTTCCATACAGTAGTTTACACTGATTGGAATTTATTAGTACTTACTAGAGATATATTACCTTATTTATTGTTACTTACTAGAGATGTATTACCTTATTTATTGCTACTTACTAGAGATGTATTACCTTATTTATTGTTACTTACTAGAGATGTATTACCTTATTTCTTATTTGGAGATGATTTAGATAAAAATGATAACTTTTTATTTACGTACTCTAGTTCAAACCATAGCAGTTATTTTACGAAACCGATAACACAAATAGCACTTCGATTAGTGCTGTATTTCGTATCTCAACCATTTTAATAAATCCTGATACTGGACGAAAGGCCTCGTTGTTAGTAAATGAGACAGATTTAGCGAGATTGACATATTGTTAGTTTCCCGAACTGCTTGTGGTTGTTAAAAAAATTAATAAAGAATATCACTGTTATTTTTATCACAATATGAACTTTCTTTTGATATATTTTAATCCACAAAATGGGAATAAGTAGTACTTTGGAATACAAATGAAAATGTTGTTATTGTTACAGCTAAGAAATAGCTTATAGTCCAATTTAGTTATTTATAAATAAACCTTTTTAGGCTGTTTGTAAAGCCATATATTAACAATTTTTTGAAGTATTTACAACTAGACTGGGATCCAGAAAATTGTATTCGCGTGTATCTAACAGCATAACGCTTTAGTTTTCTCACATGTAACTTATTTTCCCCAACAGATATTTATGACTTCGAAGTGAAGCTGGACCAAGGAATTGTCGGGCCGTACTCCACATATTTTGTTCTTCAAGGTGTTCCAACCCCTATTAATAAATACGTTCACGTTGCTCGGGTGATGTACAATAGTGACACCAACTCGGATCAAGCCCAGATTTTCAAAGTACCAAAAACAACTAAAATTACCATTGAGAACCTAGAACCTGGAAAAAGGTGAGATTTCATCTGCATTGTTCCCGATATTTCAGATGGTGGCCTGGCATGGCCAGGTGGGTTAAGGCATTCGACTCGTAACCTGAGGGTCGCGGGTTCGAATCCCCATCTCACCAAACATGCTCGCCCTTTCAGCCGTAGGGGCGTTATAATGTTTCGATCAATCCCACTGTTCGTTGGTAAAGGAGTAGCTCGAGAGTTGGCGTTGGGTGGTGATGAGTGGCTGCCTTCCCTCTAGTCTTCCCTCAAAATTAGGGACGGCTAGCGCAGATAGCCCTTGCGTAGCTTTGCGTAAAACTCTAAAAAAAAAGTTCAGATGGAAATACCTACAACAAAAACAAATTCATAAATAAGAATCTTTGTTTAATGTTTTCTAAATAAATATAACAAAGCACTGAAATACGTTTAAACAAACTTTTGTCCCATAATTTACAAATTATATAAAGGTTACTGAATATTTAATAATAACATAAAAAGAAAAAAACAATGACAAATTTATTCCTTGACTTAAGCCTAACGAAGTTATTGGTAATATAAAAACACACGAACTTAACAACGGAAAACTCGCGTTTTAGGCCTAAATGTTAACTGCAGGGTTTTACCACTAAAATTTGGATATTTATGCTTCAGAGGTTTAGAAGATGTAGTTCGACAGTTAGACCTTTTTGTTCACATAAATATGCATATCAAAATAAGATATGTATATATAAAAAATAGGGTTTCTGTTTAATTCATTTTCAACAAATAACCTCGTCCAAAATAGTTGCTTCATATAATAAGAATTTTGTTATATGTGTTAAAATATAAAAAGAGAGGAAACAGAGAAAAGAGCCACTTTTGACTGTTAACCAAACTAAATGGCAGTCTTTAAAAATCCCTTACAAGTCGATATTTATTAGGGTCTTGTATTTTTCTAGGCGATCGAACTGTAAAATTGCATGAATCAATAGGAAACATGGGTTTATGTTATAATCTGATGTATACTTTTATCCATGTAACATAAATAAGGTTTTCCTTTTCTTTTGTTAAGATAATTCAGAGAAGTTACAATTAATTTTGACAATTTTTTTTTTTACCGATTAGGTACAAGTTGTGGGTCGATCTTTATTTGACCAATGGGAAAACTGTATCAAGTGACGTCATTGACTTCATGACAAAGGCGGGAGCTCCTAAACCACCGACTTTAGTCAAAAATGGAAAAAAAGACGGTAAGACCATAATAACATATTTTTCATACTGTCAAGTGTTTAGTTGCTGTTATAAAAATACATATAAATACACGTATATATCTTTGTTTAAACTTGAACGTCAATAAATTAATTTTCTACAATCTCTTGTTTTCATATTTTCTACTGCATGAAAATATTCAAGTTGATTACGTCACAAGTAGAAATGCAATTCATTAGTTAATACAGTAAATTCAATTACATCCAAATCAATAAACAGCTTTATTGTACTAGCAAAAACTTAAGTTGTGTTATGTATAATTTTTCAATAATAGAAAATATGACTTCCTTATTTCAAACTTGCCCAATTCAATAGAAACTGTTCAAAAATAGTCTCATAAACGAATTTCGGTAATTTTTAATCAAAAATATATTTGTGGCCCAGTTGAATGGAGTTTAGAAACTTCGAAAAAGTAGGTCGATTCACTGTATTTGATTTCAGTTCCTTTTGAAACACTTACAAACTAGTAAAATGTGACAATGACGTGAAATCGTAAGTTGTATAAAGAATGTTCTAATGTATGTTTATTATTTGCATTTAGTGAAAGAAGCAGAGGCCCTCCAGGGAACATCTGATGATAGTAATACCAAGAAGGCCTACTATGTGGCCCTGATAATCGTGGCTATTGTTGCAGCTGTGGCTGGTCTGGGCTTTATTGTTTTGTTGATTATTCTTATGAAGAAACAGTCGAGTGCTAAAGCTCCAATTACGCGTGCGCCCTCTGAATCAGCTTATGACAATCCTACTTATAAGGCAAGTTATTATTTTTGACAAATACCTTCTTCCCACAAAAAAACCTGCAATAACCAATTCGTTTAAACACACTTTTTAATTCAGCATAATCAAAATAATATTATAAATAAATAAACTTTATTTTTAACCAGTAGTTATTTCGTGTTAAATGTTATGAAATATTTTTTTGAATTTTTTAACATCTACTTTATTTCACCTTTTTATACAATTTCCCTCTAATGTATTCTAGATACAACGTGGTACGTAACAACTGAATGTATTATATTAAAATATTGTCTATATGTGATCACTGTAAGTTGTATGCGGTTGACTGAAATTCAGTGACTGAAGAAACATGTTTGTCATTTCAGACGTTGGGGCATTATAATGTTACGATCAGTCCCACTATACGTTGGTAAAATTGTAACCCAAGAGTTGGCGGTGGGTAGTATTTCAGTGCTGAATTATGCGCTGCTAGCTCAGATACCCCTGTTGTAGATTTGAGCTAAGTTCAAAGCAACACAAACCAGTAACTGAAAGAATTGCGATTTCTTACTTCAGTGGAAATTGGTTCAGTATTTTGCCAATAGGGTGCATCATCAGTAAGTAGCTGAGAGCTCCGATAAAGCGCAAGTTACAGTATTTTAAAGCTTTTAACTTCTAACACAAAGAGGTAATTGTCAAAGTTGTTTCATATTATTTTTTAAGAGTAACGTAACAGTGATAAACAGTCTAAATTTAAAAGTAAAGTACGACCATTAATTATTACTTATATGTTGATAAACTGCCCGTAGCTTAACTTTTGAGAATTCACTTTTCGCGTCTCGTTGTCTCAAAAACACTTTCGACACATTGGGGTAATTAGTGCTCTATAAAAACGATTGTCAAACCCCATTAGTAGATCACACGAGATCTGACGATGGATGCTATTTTTCCTAATCAAGTGTATTTAGGTCCTTTAAATGGACGTGAGATGAGATTACCTGCCAAATCTAGAATTTAAAACTAGGGCCAGCTATGCGCAGATAGCTTTTGTGTCAGTTTGCGCAAACTACTGTAATAAACCAATAAAATAAAAGCTTACTGGAGGTTTTCTACAAGAAGTGTGATGAGTACATCAGTGGTCTGTACACTTATTTATTTTGCAAAATATTTGTCTTAAAAACTCTATTAATTAACATCTAGATGTTCGTCTCTGTTAAATTGCAGGTTGTGGCAGAAAATGTACTAGTTTTTCAACCTCGCCGGTTTTTTTACTGTAATTTAGTTGCTTCTAAGTAGTTTAGGGTTAATCTGCCTCATTGATCCAGTGTGTACGAGATTAAAAATATTTATGAAAGGTTTGAATTGTGAACAATGTTACAGAGTCTCTACTTTTTAGGATTGGAATATTTTACTTTTCAAGAATTAATTTGAAACTTTTTTTTTACCACGGAAGATGTCGCTGTTTATTATTATTCTATTTATTCGTTTTGTTTTTAAACTGAAAAAACATTTCGTTCGTATTAATATTTTGATGAATGTAGCTTACTTGATATAGTGTGGTGCCAAATGTCTCTTACACAGTGCCAGTTCTTAGTTCCACCAAGTTTTAACTACGAAAGTTGTGTTTCTCTAACATGTTGGCTCCCAAGTCTATTTTTCTGATACCTGCTAGGGTTCCACTAGTCATTTTACAATTACTTTTTCGAGGAAGATTTTATATGTAGCCGTTGTGTCCCAGCCAATAAGTGGCCCTTTAAAAAGAAAATAGAGTACGGCTCACCGGTGGTTCGTGTGGGTCTTATTGGAATACTATCACAACCCACCGGTGGGTCAGCCAATGTGTTAATAATTTCTTACTTTTGGCGAGAGAATTTTGTAAAAAAAAAATTATTAAATTATTCCTGTGATAACGTGGTAGACATTACGAACAGCTATAAGGGTAGACTGAAAAAATTACGATGGTGCATTATTTTTGCGTTACCCTGACTACCAAAGTATAGGCCAAGTATTAGAATATTGGTCTTTTAATTTTCACGCTATAAATAAGTGTTACGCCACAATAGAGTTAATTCTAATGTAGCATTTGTCTCTTCTAATAGATTTATTACGCTATAAACATGTACTAAAATAACTGTTCATGTTAGTACTTGATAGATGCTTTCGATTTTTACTTACTTGACAATGAGTATAAGCGAGGTCGATTTCTATGTTCACGGAAAGTATTTCGTTATTAGTAGTGGTTTTGTTCATTTCTCTTATTTTGTTTTTAACTTTTATTTAGACGTACGATGGTGACAATACAGAACAGAAGAACGGCACAGTACAACCCTAATGAATTTCATAACAACCAGTTAGATCAACCAGTTGAAAGTCATCAAAATTTGGTTTTGTAGAATATTTCTATTGTGTATGAATACCTGTACAAACGATGAAATTCTTGAGTGTTAGTCTGTTTATAAAGAGGATTTATTTCGCCAATGAAATCCTGTGGTTACTTTACTTACAAAATTTCCAGCTTAAATAGTTCCATGAACGTTATGTCTTCTAAATAAAGCATTTAAAAGAAGTGTTTTTATAAATGCACAATTTGTGAAAAAAACTACTAAATGGAACGTCAAAACCGCGTGTTTTATAACATTCAGATCTTTAGTTTGTTAACTGTATAGATTATTATGATGAATGTGGTGTTGGATGTTTCACTTCATTCTCTAAGAGTTCAATGTACATCATTTGTGTAATCTAACTTTAGTTTATTTTCATAACCAGTTTTGTGCTGAAAGCGTAAGAGAGTGGAGATGAAAGGTCTGGTATAATATTATGGTAATATGTACGTTTGTTCGTCGGTTAATAATCCGACTGGATGCTATAAACAAACAGCTGTTGTTTTAATTTGTACAATTAGACGAGCAGTTTGTTGCTATAAGAAACTGTAAGGACTTTTCCTTTTGTTTTTATTAAAATCGAACAGCATAATAATTGAACATTATTGAGCAAGCCCAAACTAAGAGCATCTTTACGGACAAAAGTTTAACCTAAATTCGCTGCAGTAATCATGTCGTTGAATTTTCCAGTAACTTACAAAGATGCCACGCTTCTTTCAAGGTTCCTTATTTCAGAAGAAGAGAACATTTTTTTTAATTGTATACTCATAGAACATTTGTCAAAAATCTTTAAAATCTGTAAACAAAAATCTATTATTTTGAACGATGCAACTTCTAAAACTTGTTTCATTTGGAAAAACCATGTTTAGTAATCGGAACTTCCGATTTTGACAATTCAGGAGAAGTAATGACAATACCCCCCCTTCTTAACAAAAAAAATGAAGAGCGAGAGAATGAATAATGAATGTCTGGTTTCAGCTCTTCCATTCATTCATCTTATGATCGATAGAAAGTAACCAGGTTGCATTCTCCACAGTGATGTACATAATTCTAACTCCAAACGTTTGAAAACTGTAGCGAGTATTAAAGAACGAAACATGTATTTGTAGTTGTTCACATTCAACGTGTTGTATATTATAAGCTTTATTTATTTGTAACCACGTGCTTTGAATGACTTCCAGTCTATCTGCGCATGTCTTTTTTTTTTTTTTTATTCCAACCAGATGTCGAGGTTGAGTTTTGTTTTCGGTAGTTTACTACGAAATGTTATAGCGATGAATATTATTAGTGTTTTTTATTATTATTATTGTACTGTAACAAATATAACACTTCTGAAAACGTGTGTGAAATCGCAGTTATTGACAAACCTAATTTAACCGTGTTTTGTTAATTAAACATGTTAAAAGGATGTAGAAGTTTCTGTTGTCATTGTAACATTTTCACAAGGGAAATAAAGTTTTGTCGTAAATATATCCACCTCGAATAATAGAATATAACTACGTGTTTATAGTATTATTTTTAGTTATAGCCATGGGTGGTAGTCTTCAACCAGATTTGGTTTTGCGAGTTTGAAAGTCTACTATATAACCCTACAGTCGAAACGTAATTTAGGCTTAGTTTCAATAACGTAATTACTTTGGTATTGAATATTTTGATTACAGAAAAAGCTGTACGAGATAGCCTTTCAGATGCGAGTTAATCTAATCTGTTTGTAAGAAATATATAAAATAAATATTGACTCTATGAAACTTTTGTTAGTATTAAACGGTCTCTGCTGGTTCGACGTGCATTATTTGTTTATTTTTATCTTTTTTTTTTAATAAATTTTAGTTACCATTATGCAGTGCTGGAAAGCTTGAATCTAATTAGTTTTTACTACCTTCAACAGAACTTTCTTAGTAAGAAGATTGGTTTGTGTTTCAAGTAGCTCTGATGCCCTGCGTTGTCTTTCTGTGGCAGAAAATTATGAAATTTTAGATTCATTGTTATCACGTAACAATATTGGCATTTCTGTGTGAAATCAGTAGAGATTACGTAATAATAATAATGATATTTCTACCAGAAATTAGGGAAGGTGGTTTTGATTGTGTTCCGTTAACCATGCGTATTGATATTTCTGCCAATTATTAGCGGAGATCACAATGATTGTATCGCGGAACAATATAATATAGATGCTTCCTTCTTGTGCTTTGGTCCATACGAGTATGTTGAGTTCAAATGATTGATAATTGCATGTATGTACAGGACAGAGTATCAGGTTATGAGAATAAATGTACTTAACTTACGGCGTTAGTGTCTGGTGTCTGTTCATGACGTTAAAATATAATACAAACAGTGAATTAAAAAGAACATACAAATAAAACTTTCGGAACAAGTAAAAAACACGAAGTGTTGTTGTTATTTATTGGGTTGTATTGAAAACAAAACGAGTTGTTTGGATAAAGAAATAAATATATTTACAAAAAATATTTTAAAATGAATATAGATTGTATAAGAAGAGAAGCCATCTATGGCCGTTAAGACAGTCTTTAGTTTGGATGAATAAATCTGCGCTTGTCTTACGAACAGACAGAAAAATGTAATCTGATGTCTAAATTTTAGTGATGGAGTTTAATATATGACATGAAATCACAATATAATGGTAACGATTATTTAAATTATAATACTCTCTTACCACAACAGATGGCGATGTAGGGTAATTTTAAAAAATAATTCAAATGAAAAAAATGCTCGAAAAATAAACTTCATTTATGTTACGGGCTCGGCATGGCCAGGTGGTTAAGGTACTCGACTCGTAATCTGAGGGTTGCGGGTTCGAATCCCCATCTCACCAAACATGATCGCCCTTTAAGCCGTGGGAGCGTTATAATGTGGCGGTAAATCCCACTATTCGTTTGTAAAAAGAGTAGCCCAAGAGTTGGTGGTTGGTAGTGATTAAGAGCTGCCATCCCTCTAGTCTTACACTGCTAAATTAAGGACGGCTAGCGCAGATAGTCCTTGAGTAGCTTTGCGCGAAATTCAAACCAAATCAAACCATTTGTTTTATGTAAACAGCAACAATAAAACGCATATTTAAAGCAAGTTGCATAATTCACATTTAAATAGAACTAGGGTTATGCTCTCCTTATTCATAGAATCCAGTCCACAATATTGAATATTTAAAAGTTTAGGATAATACAAAAGTTTATTACGGATGGGCTGAAAATTTCAATTATCTGGATGTTATGAATATGTTTCAAGAAATTGTGTGTGAAAACAAGTACTAAACATTTTAGGTATGTTCTCTCTACACAGCCACACACGTGTGTAATGATTTAACACTTATCAAGGCCTAGTTTCATTGCTTTGCCGACTTTTTTTTTTTTTCTTTTAAAACTAATAATGTAAAGAGTAGGTTCGATGTAGTTGTCTAATTATGTCATTAAACGAAAGCCCTCCTGGATACTAACGTGTTACAAAGAAACAGAATTAAAATATTATTTTTAAGCCAATTTCATAGAAATTATGAATAAAGAAAATTGCTGTATAGAGTGTAAGTTTTATTCTATTATTAAGCCTAATTTTTTTTTCAGTTATGACAAAAATACGAGTGCTTTAGAAAAACAACGACATGAAATAACAACGCAATTGTGAATTGAACAAAGGCTCTTCAATATATAAGACGGGAAGTTTCCTATAGTTATTTCTAGTGAATGTTTTATATATTACGTTATGACTACCAATTAATAACAGATTTAGAAAGAGAAAGGCGAAGTCTTAATTATAAAAACAAAGATAAATATGTGGTTGCAATCGCTGCTGGAACGCAGATAGCTTACTGTATAGATTTGCGCTAAAAACGAGATCGATTGCAAAAAACATCGTTTGTACTTGATAAAAATTTGTTTTCGTACACTGCTACGAGTGAATTAATTGTGCTCGGAAACGTTCGAGCCATATTGCTAATAATTTCTGCCCTAACCGTTTTCATTAGTATAAGGTGATTAATCATAGCTATGCTATAAGTGAAGATACTGTTTATTTTATGGCTCAATGTAATAATTTTTCTAGATTGTTCGCTTTGACCATCTTTTAATTGATGTAGGTTATTTCTGGATGGTTCACTATAAGAATCTTTTAACTAGTGGTACCACTTCCTATATTGTTCACTCTGACCATATTCTAATTGATGGGTCCAGTTTCTACATAGTTTTATATAACAATGTTCTAACTGGTAAAACTGCTTCCAAGTTATCCCGATTCAACACTGAACAGAACGTAGGTTTAGCACAAAATATAAAAAAACCATTTTGGTTTAGGGCCCGGCATGGCCACGTGGTTAAGGCACTCAACTCGTAATCTGAGGGTCGCGGATTCGAATCCCCATCACACCAAACATGCTCACCCTTTCAGCCGTGGGGGCGTTATAATGTGGCGGTCAATCCTACTATTTGTTGATAAAAGAGTAGCTCAAGTGTTGGCGGTGGTTGGTGATGACTAGCTGTCTTCTCTCTAGTCTTACACTGCTAAATTAGAGAAGGCTAGCGCAGATAGCCCTTGAGTAGCTTTGCGCGAAATCCAAAAAACAAACAAACCATTTAGGCCTAGCACTTTCGAAAGGCGAACAATCTTCTTTGTCCCTGAAGAAGAAGAAAGGTACACTTTTCGAAAGCGTTCGGAGTACAGAGTTTCGCATCTTTGTTTTAAATAGATCTCTTGAACCTACGTGTTTTTTTAACATCACAAGATAGGTTTGAACGCAGTAAACGACTGTGAGGTTGCAAAAGAATGTTTGTTTGAATTGCGCGCAAGGCTACATGAGAACTGTCTGCGTTAACCGTCCCTAATTTAGCAGTGTAAGACTAGAGGGGAGGCAGGTAGGTATTACCACCCACCGCCAACTCTTGGGCTACTCCTTTACGAACGATTAGTGGGATTGATCGTAACATTATAACGCTTCCACGACTAAAAGGGGGTGACCAAGTTTGGTTGACGGGTATTCGAACCCGCGACCCTCAGATTACGAGTCGAGCGCGCTAACCTCCTGGCGGCCGTTATTAATCACAAAGGGGAATCGAAACCCGATTTATAATGGTGTAAGTCCGCAGACATACCAATGTATTCTGATGTCGGTGTACCATCAACAAAAATAACATTAGATATTTTGTTTATTTGCTACAACAGATTTATTTATTTTAAAATATAAATAGGAAATACATACGCTACTGGCCAAAATCTTAAGGCCAATGAACATAAAGAAAAAATATGCATTTTGCTTTGTTAGACTCAACCACTTATTTGAGTAGAGCTTCGAAAGACGAAAATAAGAAAAGCAAAAATAAAAAAAAACTTTTAACATTTAATAGTTTTCACATTTAATATGATAACTGCCACGACTTCTATATTGGAGAAACAAGTAGAAAAATGTAAACCTGATTCAAAGAACACAAAAAGTCACCTTCACACGTTTTCGAACATTGTAAGTCAAATAAACACAACGTAATTATAAAAAAGACACCCAAATACTAAATAAAGAAACAAACATAAACAAACGCAAAATTAAAGAAGCCTTACTTATACAACAACTCAAGCTCAAAATAAACCAATACAAAGGAACACCTTTATACCTATATTAATAAATACAATCAAACATCTAAGCACGCCCTCTACATTCCTACACTAAGTTACACAACCGCCTTCAAACATGTGGTCAGCTATTAGTCAGTTACATCTTTCTTTCTTTGTGAACCTGACGATGACCAAAGAAGTTCGAAATGTTGTTCGCTCCTCTTCGTAAAATATTTTCTCAACCCAAACGAGCCATTTTTACATATATATTTTTCTCTACAATTGGGTTTTCTCGTCATCACGGAAAACATTTATTTACTGATCTATTTTTGCCACTAATAAAATAGAAACTTGCTTGCTTTAATGCAAAAATAGGAATGGACAGTAATTATTCACACTCAGATCCATTATTGAGACAATACTAGAGGACAATATTTTCACACACAGATTTATTGTTAAAACAATACAGGTGGACGATAAGTATTCACACTCAGATCCATTATTGAGACAATATTAGTAGTCGATAAGCTTTTTACATTTTGCTTTATCACTGATAAGATAACAGTGGAAGATAAGTATTCCAAATTAAGTCAATTACTGAGTTAACACTAATAGAAAATAAGTTTTCACTCTTAGCTCCGTTACTGAGACAAAAGATAAGTATTCACACATAGTTTCCTTTCTGACATAATACTGGAGAAATACATTTTATTTTGCGTTGAAACTGGGACTATAACCAAGAAAACTAAGAATGAAATGTTACTACAGACATCGAAAAGTACTTAAGGAATCACATTAGAACTAGTTCTACAAATCTTGAAGCGTAACTTTAAAATATCAAAACTGGATTTCCTGGAATATACAGACGAACTCCGGGGTGTAGTACGTGTGAAACGTTCTTTCTGAGTAAGGATATTCTTTATATAAAATTAGTCGAATGGGATAAAAATAAAAAGTTTATTGAAAAGTTTTTGGTTAAATAATTTTATCAGTTACTTATTTATAGAAGTGTTCTAACTTAAGGCATGAAAGCCGAGGATACCAGTGGTTGCATCTCTCTTTGAACCCATAGGAATTACTGTTGTTGTTGTTTTAATTGAGCACAAAGCTACACAATGGGCTATCTGTGCTCTGCCCACCACGGGTATCGAAACTCAGCTTTAGCATTGTAAGTCCGCAGACATACCGTTGAGCCACTGGGGGGGAAACTTAAACACCCGCGGGTGGGCTCGAACCACCAAGCTTTCGGTTAATAGCCGAACGCGCTAGGCGATTGTGCCATGGAGGTCTAGGAATTACTACCAATATAAAATATTTTATTCTCAAACGCAGACACTTTTAGAGCACAGCAGGCGTTCTGCTGTATCGAAACAGTGAATTCATTACTTTGAAGGTGTAGAAACTTTAGTTTGCGCCTATAAACAAACTCCGCTAAACAGAGAGAAACCTGGAGACTTGATTAGGCCTTACACATCCTGCAGCCCATTTCGTCTGCGATTCCTAGTAGACTACTCTTCTTTTCTAGAACAGTATACACCAAGCTCGAGCTCTTTATACGATACTTACACTCGTTTAAGTATATTTTATCTGTAGTTTGCTAGTCTCTGGTGTTCAACAGACCAAAGATAAGGTCGTTAAAAGATTCACTGAGCTCATTTCGGTCTACAATCGTGGACTTATTTGATATGTAGATCAAATAAAGGACAAAAATGTTCTGGAATGCTCTCAGTGATCAACCGTCACGTGCTGTAGTGCTATATAATGTTCAAAAATCGATAACTAGCGACTACTTTTATGCTTGTATATGTATATTGTAAATGTTATTTAAGAAGTTTAAATTTGTGCTAAATTTAAAATTTTTCTTTGTTCTTTGTAACAAACAAAGGTTTTTTATTTGATATTTCTTTATCTAAATACGAAATTAATGTTATCATATATCGCTGGTAGTTTTGTTGTTAACTTTGTTTCAACTGAACTCTTGTTAGGCTTACAACTGGGAATAATTCAAGTAAGCACACATTCTCTAGTCTAGGTAGCCTTATTATTTGACAGATAAAGCAGTAACAGAATATTTATATATATTTTTAGTCAGTGTGTGAAAGTACATCTTATTAAAATGAAACAGATTTTAATGGTGGTCATTAAAGTAGAAGGAATGAGCTTTTTAAGTAATTTATTTTCGTGTCATAAAATGAACAAGCAAAGAGCATTAAATAAACTTTATACAGATTCGAGCTATTTAGCCACAGGCGACATACTTAGCACAAGAATGGTTTTATTCACAGCTAATCTCATGCAGTATATTCATGGATAGGCATGAAGGCATATTTCACAGCCCTTTTCGAGGAAGGATACCCATATAACGTGATTGTTAAGTGACTTAGGATCAAGAACATAATATTTTGAAGAATAATATGGGAAAACCTCAAACCAGACAAAAGCAGTGTTTTCAATGGTATAATGAAAGCAACGGTTGTGAAAGAGAACCCTCAGACCCCTCCTAAAAAAGACAATATGATAAAACTGGACATATCTCTTTGTGGTTAACAATAAAATAAGCACAGATTAGGAGCTAATGAATACTTATAAGCTTTTGTATCTTCTGTTTCCGTGATAAATGAAGAAGGATAAACGAGAATCACAATAATTTAATTCAACACTTTTTATTTAAACTTCCACCAATGCAACTCCAATAGATGTCTGTACCAGTGAAATCCTTAAGCGTGGTATAAATTCCACGAAAAGCATATCAATGTATGTAATCAAAGATTGACCTCACTGTCTTTTGTAGAAACCCCTTGCACTGGAAATTACAATGTCAAACAATAATATGTAATCAGTGATCATTAGACTGAGGACGGGACCTAAAATATCGTTCTTATAAATTGTGATCATGTTTTGTACACATAAAATATTATTATTGTGATGTTTACAACTAACCACTGTCTCCTATTTTATGATACATTGAGAGTGTCTTTTCTACATTTTTTTTGTAAGTAACCACATAGTGTAAAAGGCTTCCCAAAGAATATTTGAACGAATAGAAAGGGTATTTGCTGAAACAAACGAAACATTTGGTTTTTATATCCTCATGAATGCAACTTCATCGTCCATACTACACAACCTTCATATAATCCTCGAGAGAAATTAAAATCAGTGCCTTCCGCCACCTTTATGAGCACTACTTTGGCTCCGACCATCCATTAAAAATCACGAACATGTGAGTAACTTCACTCCACTAGAAGCTAATAACTTCCTTATCGCGCGACTGACCATTTCGTTTTGAATAAGATACTTAGTTTCTCTCGAACTGTAGTTGGGCTTATTAGTTTAATATTTTGATCATAAAAGATACATTTCTTTAAAGGTCTAATAAAAATAAAATATTATATTAAATATCTTTTTTGACTTATATATATCAGTGTTTCCTTGCACTCCTGTATTTCTCTAATATTACACAAATTCCTCATGTTTATAATTATGTTTTATGGTTCTATAATTTTAACCGTAATTTTTAGATTTTCAGGAGTCGATGTAAATTATTATTTTCCAAGGAAATACTTTCGTAAAACTGTTCTGAAATTAGCCTTGTTTCTCATTTTTTAAAATAACAATCAATAGATGTTAAACTACATATGATTTGTAAATTGTAAATTACAGCCTAGTATAAATATTCGGTGTTACGACATTGGCAGCATTTACCCCAACGTTATCCTAACAAAAAATGTGCACATTTGAATAATATCGTTCTTCTATTCGCTTTTGAGTACAAATGTGTTAAACGTTATCATAAGTGTTGGAGTATATAACAATGTGTCATACATTGTATCTTTGTACTCGTATAATTTTTCAAACAATGTATGGCAAAGCCACATCAGGCTATCTGCTGAGCCCATCGAGGGGAATCAAACCCCTGATTTTAGCCTTGTAAATCCGTAGACATACCGCTGTACTAGCGGGGGCCAAAACATTACACACGCCTAAACAGGGACTCGAATCCTGGATCGTTACCTTAAAAGCTTAACGCTCTTTCGAGCAAGCTAGTTAGACGCCAAACAATGTGCTTGAACAGTTTAACAACGTTATGAAATGCCATATTAGACAGGATAACTAAATAATACATTGCATTATAAAAAGTAGTTTACTAAACAATGTACTTCAGATATTTATTAAAATATATTCAACATCATATGACTGAATGTAATTAAATACCGCATTAAAATGTACTTAAAATACAGTCAGACTTCTTGTAAGCTCAATGTGTGTGTGAAATAGTCAGACTTCTTGTAAGCTCAATGTGTGTGTGAAATACAGTCAGACTTCTTGTAAGCTCAATGTGTGTTTGAAATACAGTCAGACTTTTTGTAAGCTCAATGTGTGTGTGAAATACAGTCAGACTTCTTGTAAGCTCAATGTGTGTGTGTGTGTGTTTCTCTCTTCATGTCCTTGTTTTATTTACACTAGTTTCTAACAGTTCTTCACTGGAAAGTTGTTTACATCAGATGGACTTGTAGTTTGCTATAGACTCCCAGTTACTTCCTCTTCTGTCAAATGTGAAAATAACTCTTGGTATTTCCCTATATATATGTTTAAAATTTTTTTGCTTCGACTTTCTCTGTCTCCACATCTATTTTATATCTTGTGTTTTTCTTTTCGTATTTCTTCATCTTAAACACTATTAATCGCGATACTTGATGTACTAAAACGATTTAACGAAGATGTAGGTGACATTCATTTTAACAACTGTTCTATAAAAATCGTTCATACGAACCATTTACTTTAGGTACTAGAACGGATAGTGTTTCTGAGGGAATTCATTGAATGTTTCTTGTCAGGCTTTTCTGTTGCTAACTCAGTTACGTAAGTGAATGTTGCAGTTGTTTCACCTGCAACTTCTCTATAGTTAAAGAACTGAACATGAAAAAACGGCCTTATTTTTTGAAATACCACAACCCTCAAACTATCTAGGACTAAAAGTACAAATATTTAATTTTCGAAAATGATGAGTTCATAAGTCTAACACGAACAAAGGCGGGTCAACTAGATTGCAAATGATGAGTTCATAAGTCTAACACGGACAAAGGCGGGTCAACTAGATTGCAAATGATGAGTTCATAAGTCTAACACGAACAAAGGCGGGTCAACTAGATTGCAAAGCATGTTGAGAGGATGTCAACATTTGAGTAGCCTTCAAAATGATCATTCACAGGTGTCAAATTTAAGCTACCATGTTACAAAAGCTGTAAATATGGATTAAAAGACGTTAAAATATGTAATATGTAGGATACAGCAAAGGTCAAAATTCCACAAATGTTCGTAATAATCAATGTGTAGATAGGTACAGCTGTGGATTCGCACTCTTTTAAAATATGCGTGATAATGTATTTGGAAACTTTCTTCTACGAAATTACCATAAAATAAACTTAAAAATTAGAACTTCTTACTGTCACAAAAAAGAACGTTATCGTTTGATAAAGAAGTAACATTTCGTCAGTTTTAAGTTGTTTATTTTAATAAAAGCCAGAAGATGACAACGATTTTAAAGTCTCTTTACTTAGCTCTTTGTTATTTTTTAAATACGTTTGTCTGGGTTCTCGATTCCCATATTATTTTTTTCTTTACCATGGTGAGATAATAACTTATTTATCCGATGTGCTGCTGAATTGCTAAATCCATTACTATAGGGTTTTCATTAACATTTGGAGATTACGACAAAATGATCAAGTTTTATTATAGACACAAAACCTGTGTTTAGTAAAGAGAAGAAACCTTCAAGAACTTTTATTTGTTTGTTTTTAACATCAGGGCTATCTGCGAAGGCTATCTGCGCTAGCTGTCCCTAATTTAGTAGTGTAAGACTATTGGAAGGGCAACTAGTCATCACCACCAACCGACAACTCTTGGGCTAATCTTTTACCAATGAATAGAAGGATTGACCATCATTATATAACGCCCCCACGGTTGAAAGGGCGGGCATGTTTGGTGTGACGGGGATTCGAACTCGCCTTCAAGAGATAGACATCTTACTGAACACAAGCCAAGCCTCAGCCGAACAGATATTACAATATTAAGTAATATAAAGGAGATCTCATGTATCGTGTTCCTATGCAAACTGAATACGTAAATTGTTATTTCTGAAAACAGCACCAAATCAAAACAGTATTCGAAAGATCGTAAGTAGGCACTAAACTACTTGAAGATCCAGTAGGAGGGAAAAACATCATTTGCAGCATCGTCAGTGAATATGAAGTAAAATGCACTGAAAAAATAAAGAGACAAAAAGTTAGAATTCAATAAATAAACAAAACTTGGAAATGTCGCCCATCATGTCGGGGAAAAAAAAGAACATTTGATAAATTGGAATAGTGTTAAAAGGATATTGCATTCTAAAAATACAAACAAAATATCCTTACTACCTCACCTAAATGATAATATCCCAGCATAAAATATTATAGATGCCTGTTTAGAAGACAGACAAACAGTAATTTAATTCACGTTTTAATTGGGAACACTCCTGTTGAGTAGATACTGACTTCCCAGTAATTACGCTCACAAAAATCAGCCTTCTCAGAACTCACCTGAAACCGTATTAACAACCAAAAGAATTAGACAGAAACTAGTTTTCTAAGATCCTGTAAGTGAAAGTAAAAAAAAAGAATAGGTTATAACTAGTCATCCACACTACACTTTCTAGAACTAAGTATTGACGAAGCCTAACACCCAATATAATACTTATAATTAATATCATCAATTCTCGTGAACAACAAGTTTGCGTGTGAACTTGATTTAGCACGTGAATTGTATTTACTATCAGTTTTATTTAACTCACATTTTACGGATAGAATTAATAACACAACAGTATTTCTAACGTTTCACTACTGATTATTTATTAATTGGTAACAAACATTAACTATACATTTATGTGTAGTGATAACATAGATAACAACCCATGTGTTAATATGTGATAATATAGATAACAACCAATGTGTTAATATGTGATAATATAGATAACAACTCATGTGTTAATATGTGATAATACAGATAACAACCCATGTGTTAATATGTGATAATATAGATAACAACCCATGGCAGTGATAGGGCACAAAATCTCTGGCTCCTCCGATAACTAAATGATAAGGTTAAGAGCTTATACCTCTAAAATTCAGGGTTCGATTAAAAAACCAAAAGGAAATGGCAAACACATATAATTGCGATACCAAGTATTTTATAAATAACATTTGATGACCTCTCATTCTATTTCAATTCGTTTTTGTAACTTGTAATAGTTCATAGCTTTAATGGTTGCTTTGAAAAATATCTGATTCCATGAATGACAATTAAAGGCCTTTTGTTGACCTTTACTGGTAATGCTTATACAGCTATTATTTTATAAACTACAATATAGAATGTATTTTGTTATACCATTGGTAAAGGTATCCATCCTGTATGTGGGACTTGTTCCTTTTGTTGTAGGCTCGGAGCTTATGTTTCACCTATAACGCTGTGTAGCAAAATATTTTTACTTTTCTTGTTCCTGGGCAGAAAGTGTTATTTTTCAATTGCTTATGCCTAAAGTAAATGGAAAAGACCTGTTGTTCTCTTCAAACTTTGCTTTTGTGACCTGGGTAATGAAATTTTCAAATTTACCCCTTTTCCAGAACATTTCAGGTCGATTCAGTGCTAAGTTGCTAATAGAGAATTTCTTCGAACTTTAAAGAATTTTTAAATACTTTCTGGAATGTTGTAGAACTTACAAGAATTTTCAAGAACTTTCCATAGTAATATATATACAGGGGCTCACCACTCACTACATCAGTTTAGTTCTAGCTGCCTAAGCTGCCACAGATCTACCTGATTTTATCAGAGATGGCATCAAGAAGCTGTAAGCATTCTCCATACGCATTCTACTAAGTATGTGGCCAACTTATCAAGACAAGAGCGAAAAAGTACTTATGACAGTGTTTGCTAAAATGTGTGAAGCCTACAAGACATATTTCGGCATGCCTGTCAGGGATCAAGACAAACCCTAAGCACCTCGTTTTACCTGCGAGCACTGCAAAAAAACACTAGAAGGTAAGACGGACAATATTTGCCTGCTTGAATAGTAAAATTTATATTTTATAAATTTTGGACATTTTAAAATTTATATATATTTTAATTTATGTTTTTAATTTCCAATAATATAGAAAAAATATCACATATAAAATATTTTGCAAGAAACTCTTACACATTAGTTGTGGATGAAATAAATTTATTCTTTATAATAACAATTTTATTTTTCTCTTTTGCAAGATGGTACAGAGGAAAAAAGAGAGCCATGAAGTTCGTTATTCCAAGAACTTGGTGTGAACCCACTGATCACTCAAGCAATTGCTACTTCTGCATGGTCCACATTAAGGACTTGCAAGAATGCATCTGCTATCATGTATTCGAGCCTTCCATCATCCATCGCGCCAGTGCCACACTGTTCTGAGCTCCCTGTACACACTCTGCCAAAGAGAAAGCAGCCATTCTCAGAAGAGAGCAGCAAATCAGAAGAGGAGGTAGACGTTGAAGATCCAGATTACAATTTCAGAGGTGCAGCTGGTGAGCGAAACCCATAGTACCCCAACCGAAGAGACCTCAATGACTTGATTAGATATCTTATTCTAACAAAGTCGAACGCCGAGCTTTTGACATCCAGACCCAAGGAGTGGAATTTTTTAGATGAAAGTGTGTAAGTCGCAAGTCAGAGGAAGCGTCACCGACATTTTTCAAGCTTCCTCACTCGTCAAAATGGGCTCTAATTCTATTACAATGTATCTCATCTGTGCGAGGCAATTGGAATTGCCTGTAACCCGAACGAGTGGCGCCTCTTCATTGATAGCTCATTTAGAAGCCTCAAAGCTGTGCTGCTTCATAACGGAAATAAGTATCCGTTTGTTCCCCTGGTTCATTCGATGCACCTCAACGAGGAATACAACCGCGTCAAGACCTTGCTAGAAGTCTTGAAGTATGATGAATATGGCTGGGAGATTATTGGAGACTTCAGAATGGTAGCATTCCTGATGGGACATCGCAGCGCACTACAACAGGAAGTACTGGCTACAACTGACCGAGTTCTCTGTGGGTAGGCACAATGTCAAGTGTGAATCACTAGTGGACCTTGAGAATGTGTTATACCCACCATTACACATAAAATTGGGTCTTATGAAACAATTTGCCACAGCCCTTGATGAGGAGTCTGCAATCTTGAAGTACCTTCGAGACTCCTTCCCTAAGTTGTCTGAAGCAAAGATCAAAGCTGGTGTCTTCGTTAGACCACAAATAAAGAAGATCCTGGAGTGCATAGAATTCCCCAAGAAGCTCAGTATGAAGGGAAGAAAAGCTTGGGGCAGCTTTGTCACAGTGGTTTGGGGCTTCTTGGGCAATCACAAGGCCCAAAATTATGTGAAACTGGTTGGGGCTCTGATGAAGAACTACGGCAAAATGGGCTGCAGGATTTCCCTGAAAATTTATATCCTTGACGCTCGTCTTGATAAATTCAAGGAGAATATGGACGCATACTCAGAGAAGCAAGGCGAGCGCTTCCACCAACATATACTTTGAACGTCGCTACGAAAGAGCGTATGACAAAAACGTGATGGGAGACTATATTTGGAGACTGATACGTGAAAGTGATTTACATTACAGTCGCAAGTCTCAAAAAACTACTAACTTCTAAACATTTTTGTTCATTTTTGTATAATTTTAGTATAAATACATGTAAATCTTGATTCATATGTTGTTTTATTCAGACCTTATGTAAATGAAAATGTGCAAATTTGCCTGTTTTTACATAGAAAATAAGTTAATTTCTAAATTTCATTATCCATGTCACAAAAGCAAAGTTTAAGGGAATAATGGCCATTTTCTGTACTTTTGCAACATAAGCAATTAAAAAATAACACATACTATCCAGGAACAAAATGTGTGTTACATGGTGTAATTCCAGTTGATCAAACATTATCCAACTTGCTATATATTTTGCTTGAAATAGCAAAACATATTGTTTCTACATAAAACGAAGTCCAGTCTTTCAGAGCTGTTTCTAAACATATACAAAAATAATTATAAAAATGTGCTTTAAATCTAAAGTGGCGCTTGTATTTGTACCAGGTAACTAATTCATAAAAACACACAGAAAAGAAATGTGACTGTCATAGCTCCAAGAGAGAAAAACCTAGAAACCTAAAATTTTACACCCCAATTAAGTGGACCCTGAGTGTGTGCACCTGGGTATTACTACTTATCTTATTCACGTACGTGCGCGTATGTGCATTCTTTTAACGAGGCAAACTAATGAAGAGCCACATAGGAAATAAGTGGATTTTTCCTCTTGAAGCCATGGTGGTCACGTTACTTTCTACATGGTTTTTTCATAAAAACATCTGCATGGTCATGCGCATATGCACGTAAACAACACCCAAATACAAATTCTCAGGGTCCACTTTTTTTCCTTTTGGAGCTGTAACATATACACAGAAACACTTTTACTTTTATAGACTAGGCAAGTATTACCACCCCATAGTTGACCCTGTAGTATATCAGTTAAATTATCATCGTCTAATATATAAAAAAGTCAGTGAATTTTGATAAAAAATACAGTTCAACAACGGCTTTTATATTATGTTGCTTAGCAACAAAAATATAACCTAATATTATTGTCAGTTTCGGTACATAGACAATATTAGGTTATGTTTTTGTCACTAAATAAATGACATAAAAGCCATTGTTGGAAAGCATTGTTACTACAATAAAACGAAATATATAAACGAGAAAACTGGAAAAATATTTGTTAGTTTCTTAAGTTCCGTCTCTATTAATTAAAGAGGTTTGTTTTTATTAAAAACGTTAGTAATATAACAGAAGATACCTAATACAGAAATGATTTAAGTTAAAAATTCGATGGCTATTTTTACTTTCATGACAAGTTTTGTGCACTTGGCTCTAGGCTAAGTTATTTCAGACCATAATTTTAGTTTAAGCTTATTTATTAATTTATTTAAATCATACAAACATTCACTACACTTCTAAGGTTTCACGGAAACCCTTTTCACGGCCTCCATGCATCCACTTTTAAAATCTTAATCTACAAATCGTACCTTTGTTTGTTTTAGGAATTTCGCACAAAGCTACTCGAGGGCTATCTGTGCTAGCCGTCCCTAATTTAGCAGTGTAAGACTAGAGGGAAGGCAGCTAGTCATCACCACCCACCGCCAACTCTTGGGCTATTCTTTTACCAACGAATAATGGGATTGACCGTCACATTATAACGCCCCCACGGCTGAAAGGGCGAACATGTTTGGCGCGACGGGGATGCGAACCCGCAACCCTCGGATTACAACTCGCACGCCTTAACACGCTTGGCCATGCCGGGCCTTAAATCGTACCTAGACTGAGAACAATATTTGATATACTTTTGTTGCTAAACAACACCACATAAAATAAATTAGAGGCTATTAATATAACTGATATACTAGAAGTTGTACTTCAGGCTGTAGTATTTGCCTCGTCACTTTTGACTGCCTATAACTTACTCTATAATAATAAAGGGGCATATCTGTCTGTTACTTCCATTTGTAATGTAAGGAACAATTCTTTTCTATGTGATTTTTCACTAGCTTGCCTCATTAGAAAAATATACATGTGCGCGCACGTGGATAGATAAGTAATGAAATCTAGGTTCACACCCTGAAAGTCCACTTATTATGGGCACAAAATATCAGGTTTCTAGGTTCTTTCCCTTTTGAAGCAATGATGTTCATATAAACACACACATGATATAGGTTATTTATAAAAGTCAAAATATATTTGTCCAGATAGAATACTTCGATTACTGTCTGTCCATGGCCCGGCATGGCCAAGCGTGTTAAGGCGTTCGACTCGTATTCCGAGCGTCGCGGGTTCGAATCCCAATCGCACCAAACATGCCCGCCCTTTCAGCCGTGGGGGCGTTATAATATGAAGGTCAATCCTACTATACGTTGGTAAAAGAGTTGCCCAAGAGTTGGCGGTGGATGATGATAACTAGCTGCCTTCCCTTTAGTCTTACACTGCTAAATTAGGAACAGCTAGCGCAGATAACCCTCGAGTAGCTTTGCGCGAAATTAAAAAAAACAAAAACAAACAAACTGTCTGTCCATTACGATAACAAAAGCCAATGTGCATCGCGTCGCATCACGCTTGATTTCTAAAAACGGGAGAAGGCATAAAAACCAAAATGCATTTATCAAGATAGAATAATTCGACTTTTTCGAGAAATTCAGCTTAACGTGACGCGAAATACATTGGCTTTTATATAAGTAGATAACAAGACATATAGTGGCATCTATAATTATCTGTAATAATGGATAACACACACACTGAAACAGTCACCTAGAATATATTAACCTAATAGCTCGAGAAAAGTTGAATACTTCCGCTAGTGTATAATAATAAAAGAGTCTGTCCCCGTGTGTGTGTGTGTGTGTGTGTGTGTGTGTGACTTCCATAGCACGAAGAGGAAAGAACCAAGAGACCTGAAACTTTGCACACATACCAAAGAGATCCTAAGGGTGTTCATGTGGGTATTATTCTTTAGACTTGACTCACAAGTGATTGTGTGAAAGGGTCGTCTTGGCGCCAATGAATGATGCAGTCAATACCATTACCAGAAAGCTCCTTTAATTGCCTGGCTTAGTTAAAAAGAATATAAATGATTTGACACTGTTCCAGACGCTAGTGAGGCTACCAAACAGAATTCCCCCATTCTCTTGAACCACCGTATTTGTAGTTACCAGTGTTGTTTTTGTAAACTGAAGGTGCCAGTATTCATATGTATAAGAAACTAAGATATTTAAACATAACGAGTTGTCTTTCTATAAAAAATTACAAATTTTCATCACGTCCTCATCTGATGCGATATTTAGACTTTATTCCTTGCCTTTATTGTTTACTGCTTAGTGTCGTTTTCTGAGCAACCATGACTCTAAGTATTTTTTTTATTTGTTGTTAAAGCATGAAAGGGACGGTCCAACAAGCTTAATAGACAAATGTGGTGAAACAGTATTTTTGTCACTAATAACACTCTGGTTGTGGTTACAGTAAAATTCATCCTCGAAAACCCTTATTCACATAGATTGGAAGAAATTAGAATAATACTCAGAGTATGTTTCAAATGTTGGAGTTTTTTCCAGAACCATCTTTTTCATCAAATACTGATAAATTCCACGAATCGTTTTTCTTTCATTCAGCTGAAGTCTTATTGATAATTTTCTACCTCAGTCACGTCGACTATTAAGTGAGCATCAACGTTTCAGGCTAATGTTGTTATGAAGCACTCGTGCACACTGTGCTATGTCACCATCTTCACTATCAATCAGCCTATTTTCGATCATTTTTTAAAAGTTCTTTGAAAACTTCAGGATTAATCAGAGGATACATTTTGCACTCTTTGTTGTGAAGTGAAATAACCTGGAAGTGAATATTTGGGCCATGAATCGTTCGTCTTTCTTCAAAAATGTATACAACAACGTCTCCGTTTGATCTGCCTTGTAAAATTTCATATTGTGCTCTTGTAAGTCCAAATTCAATTCGAATAATTCTTGGAGAGCATCGAACATCAATCTTAAATACAATAGAAAGTTTGTGATTGTAATTTTTGGCTGTAAGCCTTCATATGGACATTGCTCTTTTTTGTCTTTTGTTCAGTCATGTTTTGCTTGTTTTAAATGTTGCACTATTGCTACATAGTTTTCCCAAATAGCTGAAACTGACTGAAAACTATATGTCACCCATCGACTAAAATTCGGCCAATTATTAAACGTTCAATCTCTAGCAAGTTCGTACACACTCAATTCTCTGGTTTGTTAAGAAAATGCGTAATACAAAGCATAAAGTTGATTAATAAATGCTTTAAATCTGTTGATACCTGAGACTTTTTTACAACGTTACTGACCAGCAGCTAGGCCAGTCGTTGTCATAGCTCCTGGGCATCGTATGTGCTAAAAAACTGTCACTGACCTCGTTAATTAGTGGGGTCACTTCCTCACTTATTCTAGTATTCTTGTTCACAGAAGGTGAAAGACAACTCGTAATTCGTTTGATATTTACGTTGGGGTGTTTTATAAAAATGCAACAAAAACGACAAATACTCTTGGTCACGATGGAATCACAACACAGTGGAAAAAACACACGCTCGCACAAAGTGGGGCCAACACCTCGATTGAGCATGTCTTACCAGAACAATTAATATACAAAAGTCACATATATGTGCATATTTTTATTTTGACTGAGAAGGTACTGTGATGTTAGTCATCTTTATCAATTTTGTGACTTATTTTATTTGAACAAATGTGCAGTCAAGACCTACTTACTCGTTAACTCGATTTATGGCCACCTGTTTTCCAGTCCCAAGTGGACTCTTTAAATTCAGTATTGTATTCACCAAGGTCGGCTCTCAATTACCACTGCCAAATTGAAACCTGTCAATCAAAGTAAGGCCACTACCATGCATCAACTGATAGTGGCCACATCTTGAAAATTCAAACCAGTTGATTATTGATGTTCCGAATTAATATCTTACTTGATGCTTCACACTTCATGGTGCAATGAAAATCACATAATCACACATATATGATCAAACAAACAATATGTTTCACACTCCTTTAAACTGTCAATTGTAACATTCTAGTTTAGAGTTTCTCTCTACTTCTTGTGAAAGGTTTGTCCAAAGAGGGAACTCCACACATTCATTTATATTACGCTTTCAAGTTTTGTCACCTTTCCCTCCATTTTGTAACATGAAAATAGTGCCTTACTGGCTTGTACCGTTTCATAAAAGTCCTGACCACAACGCAATTTGGAGCTCAAAATTGATGCATCCATCATAATTCTCAGGTATCTGGACCCATCAACTGATGCCACATGTGACTAAGGCTAAAATAATGACTGATCATGCTATAGGAGAGGATGTCTACATTCCATGGATTCCAATCATCCCAGATTTGAAATGACGTAAGGCACAAGGGAAATCACTCCAGGTTGTTGGTCTCAAACTGCAAAGACCATGCTTTACTTGTGAGCAGCTTCATGACGCTTGCTCCAATGTTGATGACAGCAAAAAAATTTGTATCTTGGCACCACATGGGAAAACAATCAACATTGATTATCTTTAGGAAGGGATAAAAATTGCAAAATACTGTAATAAAACGTGATAGAAATATATGATGTGAAATTCTTAGTGCAGTAAGATGTAAATAAATAATTTTTAACTTAGCAGAGATTTTTATTATTCAATAAAACTGATGACGTTTGAGTTTCTGAAAAAATAAATTTTGAAAATATTTTTTTTTGCTATAATTGACATCTAAAATAGGTTCAAAATATTCTTTGATAAATTGTTTAGGCAGAGTATCCATGATGAAACTTTGTAGAATGGACGGCAACTGTCTGTTGTGGAGACACAAGTGTAGAGGACGACGTTTCGAAAGTCTTCCGCCTTTCGTCTTCAAGTCAATGTGTGTGCAGGTGTTGTCGGTCTTTTATAGTGCTCTGGTGGATTGTAGAGAGCGTGTTATGATTGATTGGATTATCACTCTTTTTGATTGGAGGAGAAAGTTCCTTTAGATTCAACCAATGGCAGTCACGGGTTACTCACCTCTAATCTGGAATCTATGTTTAGTGAAGGTTTAGTAGTGTTAATATAAAATGATCCTTTGATTTTTCTTGTCTTCCAGTATTTGTCTGTGTCGATGATTCTAGTTTTCTCCTAGTTTATTCTGTGTCCAGTTGACGTGGCATGCTCTGTAATGGCTGAATTTTGTGTTTTCATAAGTCTTGTATTATCTTTATGTTCTTTTATTCTTGTCTCTAGTTTTCTTTCCATTTCTCCAATGTATGTATCGTTGTAGGAACACGAAATTTCATAGATGACGTTTTTGAGATTCTCTTTAGAAGGTATTGAAATTGTCTGGTATTATAGAAGATTTAGAAAAGTATAGAAAATCAAGAAAGTTGGTCAATCAGGAGATTCCAACATCAAAAAGGATGAACGAAAACAATTTGTTTTAGAGCATAAAAATTAACAGTAAGATTTTTTTTAAAAATAGATAGGTATAAACAAAATGTTAGAATGGGTATATGGCAACTGAGAGATAACAAAGGAAGGCTTGTATCTGATGACTATGAATTCCTAGGTTATTAAATTCTTATTTTCATTCAATTTTTATTAATTAAGATTTAAGTAGCATTCCACATGTTAAACAAAGTTTAACTAGACAGTCACATAAATTCTGAGCTTGTTAAAATAAAATTTGGGAGTTTTAAAGAATAATAAATTTCTTGGGATAAGAGGGTTTTAAAGAAGGTCAATAATTAGGCTAGATATGTGTGTCACTTACCACAATGGTTTGTAAATTCTTGAATAGTAAATATGTAGCAACAGATTAGAAATTAGCCAATGTCACTCATATCTTAAAGAGAGGTAATAGAAGTTGTCCCAGTAATTATAGGCCTATTAGTCTTATATCAACTGTGGTGACATTTTTTGAAAGTCTTGTAAAAGATACTTTTCAAAGTTATTTAACAAAGTCTAGAATTTTATTGAATAGTTTCGCTTTTGAGAGATTTTGAAAATGTGGCTGCATATGTAGACGAGAGTAAAGGTGTGAGTTTTGTGCATCTCGAATTTCAAGAAGCATTCGACTAAGCGCTACATAAAAGGCTTGTAAAGAAACATCATAAGTTAGCCAGTTTGGTTGAAGAGTGACACGAGATGAAGGAACGGTCAATCAATTACTTAAGTGTGCTCATGATGTCAAGATATTGGATGTTGTGGTCGTGAAGCGGATGATGCTGCTTTACAGAAGGGTTCACATCATTTATTGAGTTTGACAATTAAATAGCAAATGGGTTTTAATTATGATGAATGCAAGATGTATTACGGGGTTATCATATTTTGAATTGCAAAAATAACTTGGATAGGAATAACCTTAAGATTGTCATGCAAAAAAATGATCCTGATATAATAGTTGATTAGTCTCTTAAGTCATCCAAACACTGTGCTGTTGCTAGTCGTAGGGTAAATATAATTTTAGCCTTTATCTACTGAAATATTAAATACAAATCTATCTAAAGAGGTTGTAATTTTATTGTATAAGCCACTGGTTACCACATTTGAAGTGTTGTGTTCAGTCTTTGGTTCTTTACCTTAGTAAGGACATTGAATTGTTGGAAAGGGTTAAGTAGTATTTTACTAGAATGATACCTGGGTTGAAGGGTTTGTCATATGAGGAGGGATTAACATCCTTAGAATTGTTTTGTCTTGAAAAAAAGGGAGTTAGAGGGATCTGACTGAAGTGTTTAATATTGTAAAATGAATTGTTAATGTTGGTGCATCAACGTTTTTCATACTTAACAGCGAGTATCATAGAACTAGGAAACACAAATATAGATTTAGGCAAAATAGAAGACGTCTTCAGTTAAGACAATTTTATTTTTCAAATAGGGTGGTTAGCTTATAGAATTAGTTACCTTCCAATGTCCTTGAGTCAGTATATTTCAGTGAGTTTAAAAGAAAGTTTGATAGATATACATGAATAATAATAATTTTTATTTCTTTATTTATTTAATACTTTTAATTTGACTTAGAGGATGGGACAACTAAGACCAACCAATAGATCCATTGTTGTCTTTAATGTTATGATTATTTCGACCCTTTGATTTTGATTTCACTCGAGTGTACTACAGTGATAGAATGATGCAGTAACTGACTAAAACATAAGAAAACGTTGTATTTGATCTTCGAAAATAATATACATATAACTTACTCAACTTCCGTAATTCTGATATTAAACCATTATAGACTATCCATATATAGGAAAGAGACTAGTGTCTTCTTAACTATCTCCGATCATTTGGAAGTATGAGCGTCACTGTATTTTCATCACGTGAAGTATACAGCCTTGTGTTTGATTAAAAATCGATATCACGTCAGATGATACATATGAGAACAGATATTAAGTCTTATAGGAGTATTGGTAGTATTTCATTGGCTTAAGATGACAAATTATCATTCTTAATATCTGTCTTCATATATCATTTAGCGTAATATCGATTATTCTCGAACACACGATTCGTATGGCAATTCAATTTGAATTATATATAGTGGACTTCATCTTCGAATATTTACGTCAGTGTGTTACTAAAATTCGGAAAGAAATTTTCTGCCAATTGAACCAAAGGAAATTAAGTAACTATTTTTCACATATGTTTATTCGAAATTATTTAAATGAATAACAAGACGCCTACTTCTGCGGCGATACTTTCTTCAAACATTATATGTTGACAAAACATTTAGCTTTAAATATAATTTAAAAAAAAAAACATGATGTCAGAAAAACAATTAGATTTAAGATTTTATGTAAAGTTTTTATCATTTTAAGAAAGTTTTCATTTTTTCAGTTTGTTTGGTTTATTTTGAATTTCGCGCAAAGCTACTCAAGGGCTATCTGCGCTAGCCGTCCCTAATTTAGCAGTGTAAGACTAGAGGGAAGGTAGCTAGTCATCACCACCCACCGCCAACTCTTGGGCTACTCTTTTACCAACGAGTAGTTGGATTGATCGTCACATTATAACGGCCTCACGGCTGAAAAAGGCATGCTTGGCGCAACCGGGATGCGAACCCGCGACCCTCGGATTACGAGTCGCACACCTTAACACACTAGGCCTCATTTGTTCAGATTTTTTAATATTATTTTTTTCTTTATTGCTTTCTATTTTTCTTTAATCATAATTTTTTTCGTTCACGTTAGACTCCAGTTCTCTCAGGAAATCAACCAAAGGACCAATCTTGATAAAATAATATTAAGATCTTTGAAGGGTTTATGTTAATGGTCACTAAAGAAAGGTTTGCTTCTGTGGAGGTGGAAATTAGAAGGAGGAAACTGCACCAAAGTTTATTCTGTAACTGCATTTTCCAAGGGCTCTTCAACTCTAGATACTTACCTTATTTCGTAAAATAAAACTTTACAATTAAAAGACTAAGTTTAAGCCTACTTTACTGTAAGTACACTCGAGAATATTTGTTCGCTTCTCAACGTTTTTACTGCATGGTACCCTGAATGACATTGATGCCTTGACATTTAATATTTTCTTTATATTAAATGTGTGGACCATAATCTGCTTCTTTCCTCTTAATTAGGTTTTGTTTTCTTTTGCTTTCTTTGATTGAACAGATTGTTCTAGAAACAAAACAACTAAATGAACTAAACCCAGCCAGCATGTTTTTCGATCTGTATAACAGTGATTAAAAAGTGTTGTTAATGAAAGTTGGGACTTTCCTGTCTGATTTTATTAGATGCTCTAACATTTTTAGGTTACTAAAATTACGTAGAAATTCTAACACGTTGGCAAAAACCTATATGACAGCATTGTACTCTTCCCAAGAAAAGCGTTTACTTTAGTGATACTATTTCCTCTTTTAATATTAAGTATAAATATAGAAATAAAGAAAATTCTATTATTTTCATATTGAATAAAGGCAATATAACAGATTTTACGCAAGAAAGTCGTTCGTTTTATGTGACCAAATCATGTTTTGTTTTGTTTTTTATCAGATCAGACGATATAATATAACATTGTACACACCAAAATTACAATGTTAGTCCAGACCAAAAAACACCGAAATAATAATAATACCAAAACACACCAAAATAACAATGTTAATCTAGATTAGAATAAAGATGTTAATGCAAATCAGAACAACTACGTTAATCTAGACCAAGGTAACAATATTAGTACATACTAAAATAACAATGTTAATCCACACGAAAATAACAAGCAATCCAGACCAAAATAACAATTTTAATCTTTATCAAAATTACTCGATTAATTCCACTTTTCAATATGGACAGCTTAAAGTACAACCACGGTATAAATAGTATCTTGTGATAGATTTGTTTGAAATTAATAACAGGGCTACACAATGGACAATCACTGCTTTGCCCACCACGGGTATCGAAACTTAATTTCTAGCATTGTAAGTCCAAAGACATACCACTGTGCCGACTAATATTTGACGAATTAACTGACAAGTGTTATTAGTTGGTGATTATTCTAAAATGTTCTGTAAATATGGTATTTAATGAGATATTGACGTATTGATCAATCTAGAACTTTATGAAAAAGTTATCTAATAATATGACATCATCTAAAGAAGTAGTACTTTGGTAATCACTTCAGGGAATTTTAAGAATACAAGACAATGTAATGGTAATTTAATGACCATCCCAGAACATCCTGAGAATTGTATCCAATAGTGTAGGTAATAAAGTGACCATCCTAGAACTTCCTGAGAATAGTATCCAATGGTGTAGGTAACATAGTGATCATCCCAAAACTTCCTGAGAACAGTATCCAATGGTGTAGGTAGCATGGTGATCATCCCAGAACTTCCTGAGAACAGTATCCAATGATGTAGGTAACATGATGATCATCCCAGAACTTCCTGAGAACAGTATCCAATGATGTATTAACGTGATTATTATTCCAGCACTTTTTGTGAATTGTATGAAATCTTAATAGTTTTGTTTTGAGCTTACATGCAGATTACAAGTATTATTTTATTACAGGTTTTGATTTAAGGAAAAAAACTTTGTTTCATAAATATACTTTTCTTACTGTAGCAATAGTAGTTTGTAATAAAACATTATCTAATGGTTTAATATTTTGACAATCTTTCCTGATTTTTCTGAAAGCAGTATCCAATGCCATAAAGGTAGTTGACGAGCAGATGCATAACCATCTTGTTTCTGGCAGAAAGCGGAACAGGTTGGATTTAAAAGTGCTTGTTGACACTTATGGCTCTTCTGTCGCCTTTGCTGGTAAAGTACTTATAAAGATCTTTCTAAAGTTAACTAAAGGAAAGTTATAATGATGAGAGCTGAGATTCTATTAAAACACCAAGCTTTCGATGAACAAAGTGGAGTGACTTCGCAGTTAACGTGTTCGTAGTGTGAATCCGAGGACTTGTTGCCAGCTGCCACAAAAACACTCTCCGCACTTTGGGGTCATGGATGCACTATAAAAGTAACTTTCAAACCTCACTATTCGGTTTAACAGTAGATGATGTTGAATAACTGTCTTCCCTCTTGCCTGTCAACTCAAAATTGATAACAACTCTGAACAGCTATTCGAAAATTCTGCGAACAAACAAACAAAATGTCATATGGTTATTTCAGTTAAGGCTCTCTTATAAAGGTCAAACGTATTGTACTATAATGGAACTCTTGCTTATATTATACTAGAAAAACGTTTTTACTATGCGATGTGTAACCTCCAACTTCGTGAAATTTTTATCCTGTGTGCATGTAGATTTGCAATAGAGGTCACAATTCTCCCGTTTCACTTCCGTTTCCCGTCACAAAGAACTTTATTTTTCTCCATTCTCAGGCTGCAGATATGACGTCATGAATACGTCACACTCGCATCTAATCCACTGGCGCCACGGGTAATCGGCTAGTTGTGCTAAAGTAAATTAGTCGTATGTAACATAAGTATGCAAGTGATAGCGTATTAAAGAATAAATATTATTTCAAGTCCTAGTAAGAGCTATAAAGTAGTGAAAAAATAATAATTGAACAACAAATCAAATATTTTATAGATTTCAAAAATCTCTCGTCATTTAAATAAATGACACTTGTATGTTGAATAACAATGTGATTACAAATGTATAAGTAATAAGGATTTACGATAAAAACTGAAAAACTAACAACACATTTTTCCATGGGACGTTTTGTTCGATTTCATATGTTTATATTAGACAGAGACTAGATTTCGATTACTAATTAACACACGTCAAAAATTAGTTATACCAGAAATAAAATACACATAATCACTATTTCCTGCTAACAAATTAATTACATTGTCATGAGGTCTTTATAAACACCATAAAAACAATTATTAATCATTTTGCATCAGCAAAAAAGAGAATGAAAAATATTAACCAATCACAACTGTCAACACAGATATTTTTAGGCTATCCAGCAATTAGTACTCTTCTTTCATGTTACAGATAAATGCTAATCGGACATACACAGAAATGAACTATTTCCTTATAACAAATTTATTATATTGTCATGAGGTGTTCTTAAGCTCTATAAAAACAATTAATAGTCAGTTTGCATCAACAGAGGAGAAAAAAAATATTAACCAATCATAACTTTCAACTCAGATACTTTTAGGCTATGCTGCAATTAGTACGTTACATTCACGTTACTGATATATGCTAATCAGAGATACAGGTAGACTACGACAAGCTGAAAGGAAAAATGGCTTACACACAGTCTTTGAATAAAACAGACCATTTATTGACATACTATTTAGTAGCAGAAAGTCCAGCATGAAAACAAATATTTGAAAAAACAGGACTAAAAATTTTACGACATTCACAACATGAATAGTAATAACGAAAAAAAACAACATGAAATGTTGAGGTACAACAGTTATGGATTAATTAAAGAAATTCGCCAAGAATGTAACCTTAAGCTTATAACAATCTTTGTAAAATGGATATTTCTTTCTTGAAAAATGTATTAAATTGAATAATTTAGAATAGAAAACAATGCATCGTAACAATGCAACAATGGATTAGTTAAAGCTTTGAATATTTAAAGTTTTCTACAGAATAATAAATATAGAAAGGGCAAACAAGTTGAAAGATTTTCAGAAATCGATAAACTCTGTATTTCGCATGGACAACATTGTATTTGTTAGTGAGGACAGAAATGGAAATTGTCAGTTATTTGCTGGTTATTTTGAACAGATACATATCAGTTTCAGGTGGCTTAGTGTTTAACTACTTCTTGCTTCTGCTCTTCTACTGGCAACTTTCAGATACGAAACAACAAAAAATAATTTATTTAAATCTGTAACGAACTCAGTTATCGACTTTTAAACATCAAACAATCATATTAAATTATTTTGAGTGTCTACTATATATATATATAAATATATTTTCGATTCTCATTTTCCTCGTAACGCTGGTAGATAGATAATTTATAACATACTATCAATATTCATTCGTATTCAAAGAATTTGTGTTAAAACTACTATATCATAAGTTAACTATCTTATATATGAAGATAACCATTCGTTTCTTATAACATCCATACGTTTGGCAATATGCTCTATTCATAAATGCTTCTCGCTGAGTAAGCGGGAAGTTCATGGGCTTTCAATACTAAAATCCAAGGTTCGATTTTCCACCTTATACACATCACAGACAACCCGGTTCGTGGTTATGCGCCAAGCAAACGACAAAACCATCGTAAATGTAATCAATGGTACCGTATAAAACTTTAATTTTTGTTAAGTGCTGAGTTTCGCCCTAATTTTTTGTAGCGAAGCCGCGGTTGTAAAGTAACAAAGAAACCAATAGGAGTCGTTAGACTCGTTGTAACAATTATTATATAAGAACAAAGGCGACTTTCAAGCTTCATTTTGTGAAGTGCAAAAATAATCAAAGTTAACTAAAGATCAGGTTACTAGAACAAATAGCACCAACACTAGTCAAACTATATTGGACGAACGATTGCTATGAACTCTCAATTATGGCCACTTTTATCACTGGGTGACCGTTTGTTTCGTATACCTACGACGAACTAACGAAATATTCCATTTAAAAAAAAATCATATTTTCTTTCTCAGATTATTCCTGTTTGATCGCACGAAGTGTCTATGAATTAGAGATACATATTCAAGTTTGACCAAACTTTATTATATCATGAGAACCTAGAAAATCGTATACGATTACGTTATGTTACAAAAAAAAAGACATTATAGAGCCAGCCGCAAAGACATTGCACGTGACATTACAGAATGTCCTATTGCATTCAACACCATCATATTAGAGTTCAAACAAGTAGTCGACAGTAATCCATATCAATATAAGATGCGGTAAATGACAGGAACTTTACTTTTGTCAAAATATACGAAATTTTACGAGTTTCTCGATTATATCTCCCTTTACACACGTCACCGAAATTGTTACATAAAGCATCAGATAATATAACATTATACGACAAAATTTGACGTTTTTCACCCAAGACAAAGGTGAGCATTTGCAGTAAAATATGGCGGAGTATACTATGGGTAATACCTCTCTACCTATAGCTATATTAAAAGACGTAATTTCTTGTTTTTGGTTACGTGACAGCAGTAAGTTCACGATATCAAGTATGGTATTAAAGATGAAGATACAAATAGTAAGGACAGTGAAAATCACTTTAAGTCAATGTCTGAGAAGTATTTGTTTGTTTTTGAATTTCGTGCAAAACTACACGAGGACTATCTGCGCTAGCCGTCCCTAATTTAGCAGTGTAAGACTAGAGGGAAGGCAGCTGGTCATCACCAACTTTAGAATTACTCTTACCAACGAATATTGGGATTTAACGTCACATTATAACGCCCTCACAGCTGAAAGGTCGAGAATGTTTGGTGTGACGGGGATTCGAACCCCTGACCCTGGGATTACGAGTCTAGTGCCTTAACCACCTGGCCTTGCCGAACCCTAAGAAGAGTTCAAGCTCATTAAATGAAAATTCGCAACCTGAGAAAACTCGGAATAAGAAATCTCCAAATCCTTAAGGATTATGTGACATTTTGATACTCTTCTACCAGTAGAGTTTACTTAGTCAAATAAAAAATTTGAAATTCCATAATCTTTCAATTCACCAAATCCGCTAATACATCCTTTCAATCTGAGTTTCTGCTCATGAAGCATTACTGTAAGTTTTATTGATGTCAGTGTCTTATTTCTGCGACCTCTGTATTACTCATTCTATGAACACGAAATTGAGGTTTCTTTTAATAGAGTGTTACAATACAATCTCTCCATGAATTATTTGGTAATAAAACTCACACTATGGAAGACAGACAGAGAGATGGATGAATGGACAGATGTAGAGACACATAGATAGATAAACAAATTGATTAATATAATATTATTATTGTTTTTAACATAATTGTTTCATTCTCTTCTTTAAGTTAAAACACATTTCACAAGAAAGTGTTACAGGTTTTGGCGAAACGTGAGTTGTTGTTTTTTTGTCCGCCATAAGTGCTAAGACTTAAAGTTGTGAAAGAAATATAATAGAACTGTAAGGAACGTAGATCTTTGGTTTGTCGGTCGTGCGTTAGAGTGAAATATTATATGAAATGAAAGTAATCAGAAAGTAAGGAACAAAAGTCCATGTTTTGTCCATCGACAGTTAAGATTAACTCCTAAATAAAATGACAGTAATAAGCAGGGGCGTAGATGTTTTACACCCGATGGGGGATGATTTTTGCAACCACTTATGTGGACTGTTCAATTTGCAAATTGGTAATCTCTGATTACGTGAACCTGAAAGCTGTAAACATGCAGTCACAGAATAATCTTGTTGCTACGATACTTGCATGTATACTTAGGCCTACTGACTGATACGAACTATCGCTTAGATCGAAAAGCTTAGAAGCACGCCTATATTAAAGATGTACATTTCGGCTACTGAAAAAGCCTACATCTAGGCCTAATTGTGTAATTCGATTGGTAAGAACACGAGAATCACAATAACAAACACACCATTTGAAGGCCTGTGATGCAATATAACAATTCAACAGACCAAACTGTAGGGGGGATGATTGTATGCACCATACCCCCCCACACCTAAAATGAAGTTGGATGTATCCCCCCAGGATCTACGCCCCTGGTAATAAGAATGTAGCACAATTCATGTTTGTCCTATAAGCGGATATCCACTTGAACACTAACGTGTTAAAAAACATGACTGTTTGAGTTGTGTTCTCTCTCATTCTTTATTTTCCTTGTGTATTTTTCGTCTAAACATATTAACCAGTTTCCTGAGTTTAAACTGGAGAATTTTTTTGATTTAATCAACAAACTGGTTTTTACATCTGCCAAAGTAATACTGAACAGATTACTTTAAGAATACGGCAGAGATTTGTCTGTACTTACATGTTTCTACAAAATCATTAAAATGTTGATTTATAATAATTAGGATTTATCCAGATTGGGATGGTCTTACATAACGTTGAATAAGAGTAGTAGTGAAAACTAACAAAGAAGTGCTACGTGCCTTGTTTTCAGCGTCCTATATATTTGAAATCTCATGAATAACAAGTATCTCAGCCTTTCTCTGACTTATCTTCTTAACTAGATACATGTAGGATCAAATATAATATTCATACGTTGCTATTTTAAGTATAGGTTTTGTTTCTTTATGTAGTACCATGACTGTAAATGAGGCTTAATATTTCTATTACTAACCATTTTAAAACTCTGTTAAAAACACAAATATTAGGCACGACATATTTTTGTTAATATACAACGGGAAGAAATTACACAAACAACATTATAATAGAATATAAGTTTACAAGGCAAAGTGCTTCAAAGTTCAGTAAGCTCTTTCTCTCTCTTTTAATAAACAACAGCAAATATCTTTAGTGGTAGGAGAAAACAACAACATATTTTACAGATATGCTTCTTAACATTTGCCAAACATCAAAAGACAGAATTAGAAAGATTTTCAGAACAGTAATCCAATATCCCTCTTCTACACTCAATTTCCTAGAAGACATAATCGATTTTGGCGCTATACCAACACAGAGGACTGCCATTGAAGTAAAGGAGAAAAAAGTAGTGCCAATTACTGGAAGCAATAGAAGAGTGTTGAAAGAAACCTTCCTACCTTCTGGCACTTTATAGTGACGCGGAAGTTAATTAACGACAACTGTTAACCCTGACACAGCTTTTGAAAGTTTGTTTTCAATGGATAAGACACTAAAGAATACGTTATTATTTCATACAACACACGAACGCTAAAGACTGTACAGAACTGACCTGTTAGTTGTTTGTATTGTTCAAGCACTGTCTAATGGCTTACTTGATTTATGAATCGTTTACTTCATAAGAGATGAGTATTTTGTCATAACCCTTTTCTCTTTGGATCTGTTTACCTCATCAAAGATGAAGTATTGTGCTATAGCAATCTTCTATTTGGATCTGTTTAACTCATCACAGATTAAACATTCTGCTATAACCCTTTTCTCTTTGGATCTGTTTAGCTCATCAAAGATGAAGTATTGTGTTATAACCCTCTTCTCTTTGAATGTTTTTAACTCATGAGAGATGAGAACTATGCTATAACTTTCTTTTCTTCTGAGTCGTTTAATGTGTCAGAGAAAAAGACTTTGTTATAGCCCTATTTTTTCGAAGTCGTTTAACTCATCAGATATGAAGTACCTTGTTGTATTCTGCTTCCTCCTGGAGTCTTTTAACTCAGAGAAGAAGTAATTTGTTATAACCACTTTCTCTTCGGAATTGTTTAAATAATCAGACATACATTTAGTGTTTGTTTTACAATTAATTTAAACCTGAAGAAACGTTTCATTTTTCGTACGTGAATATAAATATCTTTGCCACACTTCTAACTGTGGTTGACAGATAGCGTTTGAAACCAACCTTCAACACCACAATAAATATCAACACAGGTTCACGTATTCTGAAAATAATTCACTAAAGACCAGTGGCTTTCATTTTCAGGAAACAACTTATTCCATTCAATTTGTTTTCCTCGAAAAATTACCCTTGGCATTCCAACATTCTTTTTCAAAACACTAAAGAGAAATTACGTTGTCTTCTCCATTTTAAATAATAAAATTATTCCAATTCATCACAGAAACCTCGTCTGAAATATTTCGAAAGTTTCTGATTCCCTGTTCCTGTTCCTGTACAAAGAATAACCGATAAACGTTTGTTAGAACCCGACAATGATTCCATAAGTCTCCAAAATCGACATCAGAATGTATAAGAGCCACAGACCAATGAAGAACAGTGTAGTCGGTAATTTGTACTTCTTAGTGCCTCCGAGTTCACCTCCGACGGCTCTGTGGCGCCTCAACATGAGAGTGAGCGCAGTCAGAAAAGCACAAACACAAAAGAGTGTTACAGAAAATGCCAGACTGCCAGGGTTAACTAAAAAAGAGGTACCCTTGATGGCATGGTAAATTGCTGCTACCGACCAGGCGATTCCGATACCAAGAAACACGTTAACAGCGTTGCTACCGGTTACATTTCCAATGGAGGAGTCGGCGTATTTGTCGTTGACAGCTGCCACTTTGCTAGCAAAAGTATCTGGAGAAAAAGGAGAGAAAAATTCCGTTATTTTAGTTTAGTGCATAAAAAATACTATATATAATTCAAGAGAATAAAATGGAACAATTTCATTATGAATACATAACGAGAATGGTTCTCCATACGAACATTCATACATGATAATGTATAGTCTACGTTTGTTAGGTTTACTCAGTGTGGCACTTTATAATGCAATCCGGGAAGATTGCTATCATTCACGGGCGTGTCAGTCGTGCGCCATTTTGTCGGAGGTATAAGTGCTGTAAGACTGCCACATAAATGTTGTGCATTTGGATGCTCAAACGTTTCTTAAAAAGAAAGATACATCGATCTATTTTCTTTGGCATCTAAGTGTTGTGAATTTTACATATTTTAAAACTGAAGTGAATCATTTAGTGGTATGTATTTTAATAAATTTCCAGCAGATTAAGTATTGCTACAGAAGTAAAAGGTAAA
The DNA here is from genome assembly GCF_004210375.1 of Tachypleus tridentatus. Classification (NCBI taxonomy): domain Eukaryota; kingdom Metazoa; phylum Arthropoda; class Merostomata; order Xiphosura; family Limulidae; genus Tachypleus; species Tachypleus tridentatus. The sequence continues at coordinate 144,883,927 of NC_134833.1, forward strand.
GACAGAACGTATGATAATGTGGGCCTAACTAGTGAGTTTAGAAACAACACGATCGTTAATGCTGGGAAAAACAATGCTCTGTTAACATGTTAATCTTCAACATACATGTAACCATAGGTAGTTAATGCTACAATTTCTGTTGTATTAAGAAACAATATTCTTTTCGGAAGTAATTCGAACTTGGAAACATCTTTTTTTCCTTCTCGGTTTCCTTTGCAACATAAACATTTATTAAAGAAATATATAGAGAGAACTGTACTCAATTAAGTATTCACCGCATTAAGTTTTAGACACGTAGTGTATAATAGATTCATGCATTATTTCATTACTATCTAAATTATAGATATATTATAAATGTAGAAGTTAGTATACCATCCTTTCTTCCAAGTTATTTGTGCAATAATTTGTAACAAGCGATATAGTTTGGAGACAACTTTCACTGATCAAATAATAATGATGACATACGTGCATTAATCAATATTTCCTGGTACAATAAACATTATACAAGTCAATATAAAAATGCTAAATAACATATTGGTTCAAGCTTTTCATACAACATCATGTAAATTATGAAAAATTATTTAATAACCACTTGAAGATGCAGCATTGGGAAACTGGCAAAACAGTGCTGTGCAATCAATATTTCTTTAATTTCCCACTCATATGCAAGGAGTGAAATCAAAGAAAAAGTCTCCAGTGAAGAGGAAATTAGAAGAATCTTAGGCTTAAGTGCTTTGTTATATTATATTTGTGAAATTTTCCAAATTTTATGAAGTTTAAACAACTGTTGGAAACATTCTTTAACAAATGTTACTTAATGATGGACGTATAGCTTTCAGAACAGTGTTCCAATTAAATATTCACGTTGTTTAAATCGTGGAGCGAAACGTTCTCTTCAGTAATTGGCTATAAAATCAATTATATCTATACTTAAAGATGCACTTCGATGCACACCTATGCTAAGATTTTTTTTTTTTTTGAGGAGCCATGTTGCAGCACAGCAGCGAAAGAGATGATGCTTATTGGCACCAATACGAAACGGTTGCTTTAAAAGAAGAAGAAAAAAAGCACATTTGAAGAGGCAAGAAGAAAAAGAAACATCAACCAAAGAAGATAAAAGAAGATATAATGGTTAAGATTTAAATGAAAGTGTTTGTAAAGCCATTAGAAATGGTTTTCCCAGTGTCATGGAACTTTTGATACAGTGTCGCCTAAGTGAATCAATGTGGCAGACATTACTCGGAAGAGGTGAAATAGGTGTTTGTGACCATTTATTTTAATTTTCCAAAAGCAAAAGTCTGGTTTGGTCGATTGTTTGGAATTAAGCACAAAGCTACACAATGGGCTATTTGTGTTCTGCCCACCATGCGTATCAAAACCCGATTTCTAACCGAGTTCGCAGACATACCGCTGTGCCACTGAGGAAGGGGCTGTGTCTGGTGTTTAAGTTATTTTATTCTTAAGAACTAGGTGCTTGAGGTACTTTTGTAAATTGTAAACTAGGTTTTTTGAGAAGAGTGTTTGAGTGTTTGTTTTATAGCAAAGCCACATAGGGGCATCTGCTGAGCCCACCGAGGGGAATCGAACCCCTGATTTCAGCGTTGTAAATCCGTAGAGTTACCGCTGTACTAGCGGGGGCACAATTTTTGAGAAGAGTTGGAAGGTTTACAAAGAAAAATAACTAATTGTGAAACCATATTACGAAATAATATGTTTTAGTAATTGACTCCATGGTTTTGCGAATACAAACTAGGTGTAGGAAATGTATTGTGTGGAGCATAACCAGACAATCTTGCTTAAACATGGGTAAATAACATATGTATGAGTACTTTCCACCCTTTGGAGAGTTCCTAAGTCAGTCATTCATGACCGACAATGTCCTCACAAGGAGGGTTGGTATTTTTTACACAATATGTTAATGTACTTGCCACTTTGTTCAAAATAAAATAAATGGTTTCATTGTTTTGTTTTATTTGTTTTATACATTTATAATTATTTAAGTCTGATATCTTTTCACTAATTGAAATTTATTTGCTAAACAGTGTTATCTATTGTATTACTGGATTATAATGTGATATAAGTATGTAAGTATGCCTCCCGCTACTTGGTAGCTACTAATTAACAATATTTTGTAAAATTATTTGAAGGTTAAACTGCAGCATGCGAAATTTTGTTTTATACGCATTATGAATAATTACTTTTGTACAGAGACGATACCTCTGGCAAGAGGGCAGTAGCACAAAGCAATTCAAAAATTTTATCTTTTTCGATAGCGGATTTTTATTGGTGTTAGAGGTGGCATGATGTAGGGCAAGTACTTTAAAGTGCTTAATAGAATGATCAGCTGTGTTAAAGTGCCAAGCTACTGGTTTATCTTGATGTTTAAGAAAGATGCTACGTAAGAGTTTACGTGTATGTTCAGTGAGCATTTAGCTGGTCTCCTCTTTGTAGATTTGGTCACAGTTGTTACGAATAACACAATAAACTAAACATTTAGATCTAGAGGTGAAATGGCTGTTCACAGAATACGTTGATTTAGGCCCTCTGACACACGTTCTACGATCAATATCAGGACAAGTGTTACATCTGCTCCTCTGACAGCTGTATGCACCAACTTGAGTATCAGATGTTAATTGTATGCTGTTCAAAAGTTGACTATGTAAGTCTTTAGTGTTTGTGTCTCATTTATAAGAAATTAGAAATTTGTTACGAAACATCTGACCAGTTGTATTGTTCTGTCATGATGCAGAAGTTATCAAACAATATACGCGTTATTTGTATCTTGATGGGTGAAACAGAACTGTAAAGAAGTGTGTTGAAGACCACACTGTAAATTCTGAACATTATCTATAGTTTAATTATTTTAAAAATATCTTTAAATATATACAAGAGGTCCTATTGGAATTTCAAATACTTAAAAATAACAACATTTGCTTTAGCTCTGTTGATATTAAATGTTTATCACTGTAATTACTTTTATAAAGAAAAATATAGATTATTATATTCTCACACTTAATTATTCTATGCAACCTGTTTCTAGAATAGAGATATTATGTGATTAATAAAATTAAAAATAAATTAGCTTTTTAATAATTAACTTTAAATAACTTGATTTTAAAAACATTCAATAGACATTACATTTTCTCAGTCTAAAAATAAAATATAGAAAATACAAGGAAAACATATTATCGTACCCATCGGTAAAAACATTTGTAATTTTAGTTTTATCAAACAACATTTTTATGCACGACTTGTAACTAATGAAATAGATACAACACAAACATTTCAATTACAACATAGGTCTAAAGATGATACATATCAACACAACAATTTGTTGAAAGCTGTAAAAAATTATGTTAAAGCAAGTTAGTATTCAGAGTTATCGAATCTATATCCTTTCCGAAACTACATAAATCTCCTATTAAATTTCGTTTTATTTCCAGTTCAGTAAAAACTATACTCGAACAGCTTGCAGTTTTATTAAATAAATTACTGCATAAGTTATTTCTTAAATTACGACAAAACTCAAGTAGTAAACACGAGTTCTGTATAATTACAAGCAAAGAATTGATCTTAAATACATTAGGAAATTTAAATAAAAAACACTCAACAGTTCCAATACGAACTTATGATTTTACTACTTTATTTACAATGACAGCACTTGGTAATGACGATTAATTCGTTTGGTAGATCAATTTATAGATATACTTATAGGAAATTAAACTGTTACTGCTAATAACTTCAAAAATATGTTCAGTTTTGGTACATGTATCAACTATATTCATTTTAATAAACATATTCATAAACGAACAGTAGGTATACCGACTGGTGCCGATTATTCAAGCAGTGTTGCTTATTTATATCTTTGTTATTATAAAAATAAATTGGTAAATTTATTATTTTTGTAACTTATACATATATTGATGATTTAATTAAAATTAATAATATATTATATATAATTTTATCAGTAATATTTATCTTACAATTCTATAAGTCGAAAACACCTCTGCATCAAATATCAAAATACATTATTTAGATATTAAAATACGTAATATTTTTATAATCTCAAAATTTGTGATAAAAGAAACGATTTTACATATCTTTGGACATTCTTTATCACATAGTAATGTACTAAATAATACCATACAAAACATCATACATTCACAGCCACACAGATATTTTAGAGTTTGTAACAATGAACAGTTCATAATATCCAACACTAACGTATTAATAAATAATCTGATAGTTAACGGATTTGATAAGATAAATTTAATTAAATAGTTTAAATTATTGTTATAAGTATACGAAATATGTACGTAAATTTCAATATACTAGTATACACGAAATTATTATAAACATATTAAATTATATTTTTAATTTTTGTACGGGAAATTACTGGGATTACCTATTTGGACTGTATCTTGTATGGGTGCTTAATGTGGATGTATGACTTTCCCTATATAAGACATGCTACTACGTAATTCCTGTAGGCCCTTAAGGTCTTGGCATTAGCATGGATGGATGGGTGGAGGATGGAAGCTATACTAACATTTTAGGTTAGGCTTAATATAGTAATGTCTTGACATTGTAGTGTTTATATCCAAACATTATTGTGGCGACTGGAATGTCAGCTTCAAGGATAGTTTTACTATCTCACCCATTGTTGTATTGTATTCCAATTATTTCTTATTGGATTTTTTAAATTTTTTTTTTGACCAACCACCTTCTCACATCTGGCTGAACAGATCGAAAGATGTTAAAAATATGGAATATTGTTGGCAAGAGCTTCCACATGTGTTCTTTTATTTATGTTAATAATGTGAGACTTGCGAAACTGAGATTAAACTGGATAGACGGTGTACCCAACGTAATTAGTGTGTCACTTCCATCAGAAACCAGAACACACTGCATAACTACCCACCTTATGGTGTGTGCCCAGGTGTGACATGATTGTGTTGTAGCTACGTTTTTGCTTTTTCATATATAATATTAGAATTAATTATTTTTCATCTAAGGTTTGAATACAATGTATAAAATCCACACTGTTCTTCCTAATAATGTAATCTTCTTCTCTCTTTATTAATTAATTATATAACTATATATATATATATTCACCTTTCTGAGAAGAATGCACCAATAACAATGGTTATTTTTTCTTTATACTTCGAAACTTTGAGTTAAATCAGTGAAATGTTGTGTTCCTTCTTTGTTTAATAGCGGAATGAGAATGTTATACCATTTTCTGATCTATAATTTGAACAAGGTACACGATACATGAGCATAGCACTATTTTGAAGGTTAATACAGTCGAATAAATCCGAAAACAAAAACGGTGAAATGTCCAGAGATAGCATACTTCTAAAACAATTCGACAAATTCACACTCTTAATCCATACTCAAGGTTTCCCTGATTTCAGCATATAATTGTACACCAAGTCAACAGATGGCGCTTAATGAATATGTACATTGAGCAAAAATATTCAGTAATTGCTTCAACAGCCACTTTATTAAAAATAAATTGGCAAACGATTACAGATTTATTTTTGTATTAACTAGTAAAGAAATTTAACGTTTATAGAATTTATCTTCAGATATATTTTACACTAAAAACATTTTTAATCTCTGATAATCTTTTACAGTTACAAGGGAAGACTTTAAAACGAAATATGCTTAAGACTGTCGATCAGCTCTTACTGACATTTGTACAGTAACAAGAGAAGACTTTAAAGTTATTGTGAATGTGTGGTAAAGCTCATACAAAATTTTCGAAGTGATGAGGGGAACTTTATCGTGTATGTTCCACTTTAATGTGGCTTCACACATAAACACACGGAGTTGGCCTAACTTAACATAACCCTCAGAACGATTGTTTTTGTTTGTTTTTGAATTTCGCACAAAGCTACTCGAGAGCTATCTGCGCTAGCCGTCCCTAATTTAGCAGTGTAAGACTAGAGGGAAGGCAGCTAGTAATCACCACCCACCGCCAACTCTTGGGCTACTATTTTACCAACGAATAGTGGGATTGACCGTAACTTATAACGCCCCCACGGCTGAAAGGGCGAGCATGTTTGGCGCGACGGGGATGCCAACCCGCGACCCTCAGATTACGACTCGCACGCTTTAACATGCTCCCTCAGAACGAAGAACAAGTAATAAGAGTGGATGGAATTTTATTCGTATAAATACATTTTATATAAGTTTGTGTGTTTGCCTAAAGAATAAAAGATAGTTAACGTTTCTGTTGGAGGATGAGCAACGACTGAAGATGAATTTTAAAACACTTGCACACTTTTTTTACTTCTTGGAAGATGGTAATATTTTTAAAACTCTCATGAGTTGATCCAGAGCCGATAAGGTAAAGAAAAATGAGAGATGTTACGTTTAATATTATGGGCCTAATCGATTATTCATAATAAAGAAACTTTAAGGTTCAGAAAATAAACTTCTAAATATTTCATTCCACAACGTCATTAACTTGTTTCTTGAGATTTGTTCATCATTTACAAGAAAGGCTGAAAACTGATGACGTGAAACAATGTCTATGAAAGAACAGAACTTGAGTCACTGAGATACTAGAGGAAAATATTTCAACACGTAAATTTGTTAACGCGCAAAAAATTAATGCTTAGGATGATAAAGTTGTTTTTATTAATATTATAATCATTGTGTTGATTAGATCATTTTCAACGTATGTTGTGAGTTGAAATTTAAATAATCTTTGTTTGAAATCTGTCGTTTAGGATAAGTTGGAATTCTTGAAGTTGTAAGGTTGAAGATTAGATGGCTATTTGTGTTCGTTTTATGGTGGCATTCGATGTTTAGCGGATAAACATTACCAAGTTCAATGTATTGCGCTGCTAAACATATATATGTATATATATAATTAGAGAGTAACCATGCTTTAATGTTTTGCATTTCGTATAATGCAGTGTCAGTAATCGATGTTAATATGACAGAAAAAAAAAAGACACGCATTAAATCGTAACACAGAATAAAAGTTTCTGATGTTAAGAAGACTTATAAACAAAGCGACTGAGAGCCCACTAATGGCAAAATGAAGTACAAATTTTCTTACCTGGAACGCTCGTACCCAAAGCAACGAAAACAATAGCAGTCACAGAGTCCTTAATACCGAGAGTACATCCGAAGTGCGAAGCCAGGTCACCGATGATGGCGGTAAGAAAGCCGATCACAATAATTGAAAAAACGAAGCAAAGCCAGCCATCCACGTAGTCTGTCAGAACATACACAATATTTTAAAAATAAGGATTTAGTGTTATAATGTTTACAAAATTAGAAAGTTTAAATTAATAATGCTGCAGAAACCTGTGTAATCTAAATACAGTATTTAAACCATGTCTATTTATCTATTTATATTCGGTGATTAGTTAGTTTTATATTATCTTATATTGTGCAAAAATACATATCTTATGTTAGCCTGTTCTTCCAATTTATTCCTGAAAGTGCAAATAGTATTAGATAAATATTAAATTCTTATTTTATCTGTATAAATATAATACTACTGTCTATTGTGTGTCCATGTAATTACTTATCTATATAAATATAATACTACTGTCCGTTGGGTGTTCATGTAATTACTTATCTATATAAATATAATACTACTGTCTGTTGTGTGTCCATGTAATTACTTATCTATATATATATAATACTACTGTCTGTTGTGTGTCCATGTAATTACTTATCTATATAAATATAATACTACTGTCTATTGTGTGTCCATGTAATTACTTATCTATATAAATATAATACTACTGTCCGTTGGGTGTCCATGTAATTACTTATCTATATAAATATAATACTACTGTCTGTTGTGTGTCCATGTAATTACTTATCTATATAAATATAATACTACTGTCTGTTGTGTGTCCATGTAATTACTTATCTATATAAATATAATACTACTGTCTGTTGTGTGTCCATGTAATTACTTATCTATATAAATATAATACTACTGTCTGTTGTGTGTCCATGTAATTACTTATCTATATAAATATAATACTGCTGTCTATTGTGTGTCCATGTAATTACTTATCTATATAAATATAATACTACTGTCTGTTGTATGTCCATGTAATTACTTATCTATATAAATATAATACTACTGTCCGTTGGATTGTTCATGTAATTACTTATCTATATAAATATAATACTACTGTCTGTTGTGTGTCCATGTAATTACTTATCTATATAAATATAATACTACTGTCTGTTGTGTGTCCATGTAATTACTTATCTATATAAATATAATTGTACTGTCTGTTGTGTGTCCATGTAATTACTTATCTATATAAATATAATACTACTGTCTGTTGTGTGTCCATGTAATTACTTATCTATATAAATATAATACTACTGTCTGTTGTGTGTCCATGTAATTACTTATCTATATAAATATAATACTACTGTCTGTTGTGTGTCCATGTAATTACTTATCTATATAAATATAATACTACTGTCCGTTGGGTGTTCATGTAATTACTTATCTATATAAATATAATACTACTGTCTGTTGTGTGTCCATGTAATTACTTATCTATATAAATATAATACTACTGTCTGTTGTGTGTCCATGTAATTACTTATCTATATAAATATAATTGTACTGTCTGTTGTGTGTCCATGTAATTACTCATCTATATAAATATAATACTACTGTCTGTTGTGTGTCCATGTAATTACTTATCTATATAAATATAATACTACTGTCTGTTGTGTGTCCATGTAATTACTTATCTATATAAATATAATACTACTGTCTGTTGTGTGTTCATGTAATTACTTATCTGTATAAATATAATACTACTGACTGTTGTGTGTCCATGTAATTACTTACCTATATAAATATAATACTACTGTATGTTGTGTGTCAATGTAATTACTTATCTATATAAATATAATACTACTGTCTGTTGTGTGTCCATGTAATTACTTATCTGTATAAATATAATACAACTGTCTGTTGTGTGTCCATGTAATTACTTATCTATATAAATATAATTGTACTGTCTGTTGTTTGTCCATGTAAATATTTGCAGGGTGTGGATGGATTTTCTCCAAAGTCGGTACGGAGGCTCATTAGGTTCGTGCTTAGGTACATGTAAATTTTACGTTTTGCATTTTGCAGTTTTTATTGGCGTTAATTCGTTACTACTTAACCCGCTCTAGGTGGATCTTTACCAAGTATAGTTTGGAGATTCATTGGGTTAATGGGAAAATACATACAAATTTACAGTTTTGCAGTTGATGGATCTTCACCAGATTTGGCATGGATATTTGTTGGTTCCATGTGGAGATACATGCAAATTCGCGGTTTCACATTTTGTGTCTTGCAGTTTTTATGGGCGTTCTTTACAATTACCCATAAGAAAAGCAGCTTCATTAATCATGAATTTATATAACGTGTATCCAGGAGATAGGTTATCCAGCAAGAGACGTGCGTGCTTTAATAAGAAATGACAACGAATTACATGGATAAATGGTTTTCTTAAGGAGGATAGGCTAAAATTTCTTAACTTATTTTCTCTTGAGAAACGAAAATAACGAAGGCAAGAAGTAATTTTTGTAATGTTTAAATTTTTTTAAAAATTTCCTCGTATTGTATTCTAAAAATAAGAGGACAAGACTTTAAGATTTGGAAGAACAAAGACAAGTTAAAACTTTTATTTTTCCAACATTCTGGTTGACTTAATGGCATTGGCAGTAATGGAGGTTGAAACTTTATAAGAGTTTAAACGGAAGAGGCGATTGAAAAACTCCTGAAAATATAATATAGATGTTCAGGAACATCCGTGAAGGACCACGTCACCCGTAAGTTCATTTATATTAAATTCTTTCATCATTATTGATTCTCCCACGGATACATACCTGTCGGTGGAACAAAGGCAAAAATAATTTTCCAGAAAAGTGTAAAGAAATGCATAATATAATTGGAACAAGTCGGCATTTTTTCTTCGTCACCGTTGCCTTCATCTTCATCTTCACCATCACCTGGACCAAAAAAAAAGTAATTTAAAAACATATTTCAACATTGAGAATTCTGTATTTTCTCCAATAATCAGCTTCTGATATGGTAACATGGTCACAGAATGTTGCTCGGTAACTTTAAATGTTGCGATTTTTTACTTGTTTCTTTGTTTTTGAATTTCGTGCAAAACTACAAGGTGACTATCCGTGATAGCCATCCCTAATTTAGCAGCGTAAGACTAGAGGGAAGGGAGCTAGGCATCACCACTCATTGCCAACTTAAGACTCTGATAAGAACGTAGACATTCTGTTATAATAAATAAATCTGAAGATTTTAAACAGTTGTTTAACTTACAATTTTACGCAAAATCTATACAAATAGGATTTGGCCAGGTGGTTAGGGCGGTTGACTTGCATTCTAGGTTGGTAGTGGGTGGTGATAACTGGCTACCTTATTTATTGTTATCTTATTTATTATCCATACTACCACAAGATAACGCTTTCGCTATACTGTGTATATATGAAATTTAATTGGAAGAACAACGAGGCTTATAGTTAATGAGTCGAGAAGGTATTTGTAAGTATCCTACGTAGCTCTATAAGTTGTATACACGTTTGTGTATTTAAGTTTATTATTGTCAATGTTTTGAATTTTGAAACAAATCTTTGTTCGTGTTCGTGAGTCTAAGCTTTTAAATAAATGTTTGATTTAGTATTGTTCTTACTTACATCCATCAATTAAGAACTAGTACAAACACCTGACGTGGGAAGGATTATAGGAGAAATGATGTTTTTATCTATATTTTTCGTAAATCACAAGGTGTTGGTTACAATCATAAAAACTTATTCACATACTTAAATATAGCCCCTATAATTGTAGTCAAAAGTTAAATAATTATACAAATAAATTAGGCCTGGCGCGTAAGGCATGCGACTCGTAATCTGAGGGTCGCGGGTTCGCGCCCGCGTCGCGCCAAACATGCTCGCCTTCCCAGCCGTGGGGGCGTTATAATGTGACGATCAATCCCATTATCCGTTGGTACAAAAGTAGCCCAAGAGTTGGCGGTGGGTGGTGATGACTAGCTGCCTTCCCTCTAGTCTTACACTACTAAATTAGGGACGGCTCGGTGCAGTGGGCTAACAAACCTACTCACTTAAATACCTGTTGAACAATCCGCAAGCGATTGCGGCCCTATGTTCCTTGATGGAATCTAATGGTGATAACTAATAACTAACTAATAAATAAATTAGTTTTAAATAAAAAGTAATTGCAGTTATACATCACTGTTTTTATAAGAACGATTAAGAATATTAGATTTTCTTTCTAATATCATTCGGCTACGATTCTTATACCATGTACATTTTATAATTTTAATTATATATATATAAATTCTTTTTTTAGTTCTTAAATGCATGGCTAGGTGGTTAAGACACTCGACTCGTAATCTGAGGGGCGCGAGTTCAGGTCCCTATCAAACCAAGCATGCTCGCCCTTTCAGCCGTGAAGGTATTATAATATGACGCTTAATGCCCCTATATGTTGGTAAAAGAGTAGCCCAATAGTTGGCGGGGGGTGGTGATGACTAGCTGCCTTTCCTCTAGTCTTACACTACTAAATTAGGGACGGATAGCGTATAGAGAGCTCGTGCAGCTCTGCTCGAAATTCAAAACAAATAGACAAAAAACAATTCTTAAATTGTGCATTGGATTCATCACTTCTACACATTAAATATTTTTATCTAGATTAATCAATTTTTTACATCAAACAGTTTATTGGATTCACTACTTGTACATTTAAATCTCTTTTATAGATTTTTCAATCATATATATTAAGTCTCTGTTTTAATCTTAAAATACGTATACCATGTATTTTTTGTATTCTTTACTTATGTATGCTAAATTTATTTTAGATTCTTTGCTTGTACATATTAAACCCTTTTTAATTACTAATTCTATATATTAAACATTTTTTGATCCTTAAAATAAATTAGCTATTCTTTTGGATTTATTATATATTAGTTCTTCTTGGGTTCTTAAATTTAACATACTAAATCTTTTGTTGGATTTTTCACTTGTACGTATGATACCTTTGTTTGGGTTTCTTAACTATATACATTAAGTCTTCCTGGGAATAATATAATGTACATATTAGTCTTTTGGGTTCTTCACTTCCAGTTATTTAGACCTTTTTTTAAGGTTAGTTCATTGTATGTACAAGTATTTTTCTTCTTAAAGTGCATATTTAAATCTTTTTCGGATTTGTAAATTGTATGCTAATTATTTTGGGGCTCTTAAATTGTATATACATTAAGTCTTTTTTGGATTCTTAAATTATTCATATCAAATCGTATTTAGAAATTTAAATTAAATGATCTCCCAGCGGTAAAGCGATAACGTTTCACAGTTTATAAAAACTGGATTTCAATATTTTTCATTCGCACACCACAAACAGTTTATTATTAGGTTTTTATTTAACTAAAACAAACAAAACTAAATTGTATTAAGCCTATTTTGCTATTCCTATATTTTACTTATTAATCAGAACTTCTGTCGAGAATTTAATAAACCACAGAAGAAAATTTATAATAATAATGATTAATGATGTTAGAAAAAATCTAGGAGAGAAATTTCGTTTGACATATAAAAAAAATGATATGTTCACTGTCGTTTTTTGATAAGGAAGTGCTTAATGAGGCAATGTTACCGCGAAAAGAAATAAACAGCCACGAACACCAGCATTGTGAAGAAAACAAGAAACGCAAGACACAACGACAATGAACCATTTTAGTGAAAAAACAACATCTGTGTTGATTTATATCAACTGATTCCCAAAACCACACCAGCCTCTATTGTTTTTGCTATCACCGTAAGATGGGAAAAATTCTGAAATTATAAACAGAAGTCAATTATGAAATTTTTATATATTTTTATCATCTTGTTAATTATCATGATGTGAATATTCTCCATGGTTATGGAGAAAAAAAACATCTTTGCTCATAAATTATTTATAGACAATATTATAACATATTTATGTAGTTTTATGCGCTTTGTTTTACATTAACATTTCAAATCAGAGAAATCCTGTATGAGCAAAATCAGTGATTTATTTTTTTACTGTTTCAGCTGTAATAAAGGTTAGCACGTGATGTCTTCAACAGCTGAAATGTGACTGTGATGTGTATGCTTTTTATAAGCCGGCGGGAAATTATTACAATTACACTTGTCATAAGGCCTAAGTGTTAGGCCTAGGATATATTTTAACCAATTTTATTCTCTAGCTAGTTCCTTATGGATTTTCAAGAGTTAAAAGAGTCTAAAAAGATGGTATTCCAACCACACCATATACGCTATAGCTACAGAAATATGTCTGTGATAGTTCGCATTTACAACAATGAAAACATGTCGATAATATTCGGGCGTGTCTTGTTGGTTAAGGTTTTGTGAACGTATCTGTGAATTATTGGGTATATCTTAGTGTTTAATGCTTAATTCGTTAGATAAAATGAAATTTGATGATACTTCTAATTAATAGAACAGGCTTGCTAATCATTAGGCCACATCCAGCACCGTAAACATTGCTGTTTGTCCATTTGTACGTTGTTTGTCTAATATTTTTAGTGAGACTTCTTGCATATAATGTTTCATAAAATGGCTCCAGCAAACATAAAACGTACGCAATGAGCAAGAACGCATGTCATGAGAAAGTTTAACAAGAATGTTTTTGAATTTCGCGCAAAGCTACTCGAGGGCTATCTGCGCTAGCCGTCCCTAATTTAGCAGTGTAAGACGAGAGAGAAGGAAGCTAGTCATCACCACCCACCACCAACTCTTGGGCTACTCTTTTACCAACGAATAGTGAGATTGACCGTAACATTATAACGCCCCCACGGCTGGGAAAGCGAGCATGTTTGGTGCGACAGGGATTCGAACCCGCGACCCTAGAATTACGAGTCGAACGCCTTAACACGCTTGGCCATGCCGGGTCAGTTTAACAAGTAAAGTGACACAGTACATTGTGAGAGGTTAAACCACTGGTTTAACTGTTGGACTTAAAAATAGAAGGTTGTGAAAGTACGGTCTGTGTAGAGTAAACAACTAAACGCTGATTTAACTGAAAATCTCCACAGTTTTCTATGTTGGCTAATTATTTGTATTTATGGCAAGGATGCTTACGTTATCTGTCGCCGTCTCTAATTTATAACTATTGGTTAGAGGGTGAGGCAAATAATAAACAATGTTCAAACACCCATCATCCACACAAAGGGACTTACTATCACTATAATAACGCACCTTTAGATTAAGGTGTATGGATGTTTTGTGTTTTCGTTCACATTCTAACCAGATTCATCAGCTTCCGAAATTCAGAGTTCTAAGAATAGTGGAAATATGTCTGCGGTGTGTACGCCTTTTATAAACTAACGATAAATGATTACAATTATACAAATCATAAAACCTAAGTATTAGGCCTAGTATTTTTCTTAAACACTATATTCTTTGACAAATGACTCTTACCTACGCTGACAGTAATGGCTTCTACAAATTGTTCTTTCCAAGAAGAGGTTCCAATTGTCAGTGAAACATTAGCTTTCTGAAACAGTTTGTCTACTGTATTCTGAAAAGAAATTATTGCATATATATATATAAAGTGATAAAGAACAATGATAAAAAACAAAAACAACATAAATTATATTTCTTCTGTTCTCTTTGTTAGTTTTTCTTTACAATTAATTGCTATAATTCCTCAACCTTTCCGCTCAGGAACCGATGAGTGAGAGAGAGAAATGGAGTCTTACTGCTGTAAGTCCATATAATAAATATTTCATTGTAGATAAATTGAAATGGCGAAAAAGTGAAAATAGAAGAGACTAGAATTCGAACCAAACTCTGGAGAGAAAAAAGTATTTATTTCTATTTTTTTTTAGAAATTTCTATGTTTACACAAACAAATATATATTTATATATATGTGTGTGTCTATCTGTGTGTGTGTACCGTGCCTGTTCCCGTTGGCACAGCGGTTAACTTCAGGACGTATAACGCTAAAGTTCTGGGTTAAATCTCTTCGGAGAGCTCAACACAGGTAGCGACAACAAATGTATCGTAATGGTTTGTCTTTAGGCCCGACATGGCCAAGCGTGTTAAGGCGTGCGACTCGTAATCTGAGGATCGCGGGTTCGCATCGCCATCGCGCCAAATATGCTCGCCTTCCCAACCGTGGGGGCGTTGTAATCTAACCCTCAATCCCACTATTTGGTGGTAAAAGAGTAGCCCAAGAGTTGGCGTTGGGTGGTGATGACTAGCTACCTTCCCTCTAGTCTTACACTGCTAAATTAGGGACGGCTAGCACAGATAGCCCTCGAGTAACTTTGTGCGAAATTCAAAAAAACAAGCTTTGCCTTTTGCCAGTACGTGGCAATACTTAATTACCCTAGGGAAATAAGTCTTCTAAAAAACTTGTTAAAATATAGATATCTTTGAAATACAATCTGTTCCAATCTTAACTTGAATAAGTATTCGAATTACTTTAAGATCGCCATATTTTTTAATATTTGAGCATTTGTAGAGGGCGTTCTATGAGTTTCTCATGATTTATAGTATAAATATTTAACAGCCTTCCTAAGATAGTAAGTATCTCTAACACTTTAGCTCCTGTAGCTTCCAGATCTCGCTAACGATTTTGTCAAGATATTATTGTGAAATGGTTGTTGTTGTTACAAAAGTATTACTACCTTATATAAAAGCCTAAGGACGATATGTTAGTGGAGACTCGAGTGCGGAAGCGATTTGATTTAAATTGCGAAATGTAGTTTTCACTTTGAATTATAAACAAGTGGTATTGCTTCTAGTGCTGCCAAGAAACTTACTATCGTTATAATTAAAGTTTACAGTCTGTGTTGCATAGAAACCACGTATTGTTTCTTCTTTCTATAAATATCTTTCAATAGTTATTTTTTTAATATAAAGGCTTAGTATCGGAAGAAAAAACAACAACAAAATAATTGACTTTTCCACCAAAGTCTTCTACAGTGATTATCCATACCACAAAAATAATATTTTCCTATTGTTGTTGTAGAACTTAATACACTATTCACGAAAATAATTTTAATTATTCATTCAATATTTCCTACGTGCTACAATAGTGAGTCACACTTCCAGAATGACCAGCCAGTAAATGTGGCAAAACGTTGCGAATAAATACCTTCCCCCATTTCCAGTTTTAGGTTGTACTGGGGAGATCCTCTGACAAAGCTAATATGGCGAAACATGTTTTTATAAAACTGTTCTTGTCCATATGTCATATCTGTTATAATTTTTACATTGGTATTTTTCCATCATTGAAAACATGATAATAAACATTTTTCTCTCTTCCTGTTTTTTTTTTTTTTTTAATTTCTCGCAAAGTTACACGAGGGCTATCTGCGATAGCCGTCCCTAATTTAGCAGTGTAAGACTATTGGGACGGCAGCTAGTCATCACCAACCACAGCCAACTCTTGGGCTACTATTTTATCAACGAATAGTGGGATTGACCGTCACATTATAAAGTCCCCACAGTTGAAACGGCGAACATGTTTGGTGTGACAGAGATTCGAACCCGCGACCCTCTATTTACGAGTCAAGCGCCTTAACCACCTGGTAATGCCCTCTTCCTATATCTAACCAAACTAAAACTTCACTGTCGTACTTATTGAAACAGTAACAAAACAGATTATTAAAATTTTGTTTGATTCCAAATTTATTTTTAAAAATAATTAAAAATAGAACAATCCAATTCATAATTGTTTCATTCATGTGTTTGCTTACTCTTTCTGTCATTATTGGTTTTATATCGTCGTAACTTTGTTTGTTTTTGAATTTCGCACAAAGCTACTCGAGGGCTATCTGTGCTAGCCGTCCCTAATTTAGCAGTGTAAGACTAGAGAGAAGGCAGCTAGTCATCACCACCCACCGCCAACTCTTGGGCTACTCTTTTACCAACGAATAGTAGGATTGACCGTCACATTATAACGCCCCCACGGCTGGGAGGGCAAGCCTGTTTGGCGCAACGCGGGCCCGAACCCGCGACCCTCGGATTACGAGTCGCACGCCTTACGCACTTGGCCATGCCAGACCGTCGTTGTAACATATTATGTATCTTAGTGATCCATCTCAATTAAATAAATTAATAAGAAAACTACGTAGAATTAAAATATTTAAAACTGGAAGAGATGTAGGAAACGTGATGTTAACGTTCATTGAAAGTAGAAGGCGTTCCTTTTTACTGTATTTTGAAGCAATCTCTTTTGGAAGTTCAATATTTTTGTCAGAAAGTGACAGAGAACACGTGCATGAAAAATAAAGTAGAGTTACAAAAAAAATAGATATAGAAGAAAACAAAATGGTACAAGACGGAAAACAAAGTTTTAAACTCCGACAAAGTTTGCGACAAAAAAAATTTCGGACATCCACAATCAATATAAACCGACGACAGTGACACCTGTTGAACAAATTATAGCAGTAATATAATACTTTAAACAGACACTATGTTGTCCAATATTTATCGTTTGCTCTTTTTTGAATCCAAACCAGATATTTTGAGTTTGAAAAATAAGGTAAGTTATATGTTATATATTTTCAAATAAAGCATGCCTTTTTAAAAATGTAAAATGACACTCTTCGTGGATGCGATAACAGCGTCCTCTATATTTATTTATTCAACCTTTCCTCCAAGCCATCGGCTACACTTGAAATTGAAGTAGGCCTGCCTGCACCTCAAGTGGGTAATATATTGTCATTTTCCGAATGTAGGAGGAAATAATATTAATACTTATTGTAAATGACAAACTAGCTTGTGACCTGAGCTATTTTTTGTCCCTAATAAACGTAGGATTTAATTTTAAAAGAAACTGGTAGCAAAAGAGAAACTTACCAAATAATCAGATATTTTGGAAAAATATCGTGGGTTATATGTCACCCCGTACAAGTTTGGTAAAGGTTTAAGAAGATAAATATGTGTTATATATCAACCCGTGCGAGTGTGGCAAAGGTTAAAGAAGATAAATATGTGTTATATATCAACCCGTGTGAGTGTGGCAAAGGTTAAAGAAGATAAATATGTGTTATATATCAACCCGTGCGAGTGTGGCAAAGGTTAAAGAAGATAAATATGTGTTATATATCAACCCGTGCGAGTGTGGCAAAGGTTAAAGAATCGTAATGAAATAAACCTTCTATACGTAATTAGAAAGCTGAACAATGGATATCTAAAAACTTGACTTCGCTACTGTCTTCTGACAGTCATGTTACGTAGGCATCGATATTACGACGTCATTATCTGACTTACCTATTTGGAAGAATTCTCCGTAATTTTGTACTATTGGCCAGAAGGAGGCAGCTTGACAACAGCACTACCATATCCCGTTAAGAAACTGACAGTTACTCTTATATTGCACTCACAGTAGAAAATTATAGCTGATGTTTATAATGTATAACAAAACTGAGCATATATATATATACGGTGGGCGTGGGTACCCCAGTCAGAGCGAACTCACAAGCAATTCCAGTGTTTATGAAAACGTAGCTTTTTCCCTTGAGAATATTGCATTTCAGAGTACAGCTATGAATCCTTTTACGTGTTTTGTAACACCGTCGACATGTAATCTGTTGCATTTCAGAGTACAGCTATGAATCCTTTTACGTGTTTTGTAACACCGTCGACATGTAATCTGTTGCATTTCAGAGTACAGCTATGAATCCTTTACGTGTTTTGTAACACCGTCGACATGTAATCTGTTGCATTTCAGAGTACAGCTATGAATCCTTTACGTGTTTTGTAACACCGTCGACATGTAATCTGTTGCATTTCAGAGTACAGCTATGAATCCTTTTACGTGTTTTGTAACACCGTCGACATGTAATCTGTTGCATTTCAGAGTACAGCTATGAATCCTTTTACGTGTTTTGTAACACCGTCGACATGTAATCTGTTGCATTTCAGAGTACAGCTATGAATCCTTTTACGTGTTTTGTAACACCGTCGACATGTAATCTGTTGCATTTCAGAGTACAGCTATGAATCCTTTTACGTGTTTTGTAACACCGTCGACATGTAATCTGTTGCATTTCAGAGTACAGCTATGAATCCTTTTACGTGTTTTGTAACACCGTCGACATGTAATCTGTTGCATTTCAGAGTACAGCTATGAATCCTTTTACGTGTTTTGTAACACCGTCGACATGTAATCTGTTGGCAGTACGTTTTCATTCCACTTACGCACACAAGTAAGGATAGTTAGTTTTGTTCAGTATAATGTGACATTTTGGAAGATACATGCACTAGTCTGTCCATAATTTAGTGGTGAAACACCAGAAGGAAGATAACTAATTATTACCAGATTGCAAGTCTGGGATCCTAGACACCCAGTCATGTTAGACCAAGGAAAGAAAGAAAATTGTTGATATGTTGAAGGTATTTTATTTGTTTGTTTAGAATTAAGCACAAAGCAACACAATGAGCTTTATGTGCTTTGCCCACCAGGGGTATCGAAACCCGGTTTTTAGCTGCGTGAGTCCGCAGACATACCGCTGTGCCACTTGGGAACTGGTCTTTCATAATACTTATGTTCAAAAGTTGATAAATAACATACTGTACTTATCTGCACGTCATAAAGAGAAACTAAAATCTTACAGGAGTACATCACTATTTTTCTATGGGGCGCACTTTAATTTTTCTGATTAGCTTTTACATTTTCATTATTTAACGTTTCGTAACTCTTTTTGTAAGCGGTGTGTTACAAAAAAATAAAATAAAAATTCACTGGTTAAAACAACGTTTACAAACACATTATTTTTTTAATGTTTATAAATTTATACATGTATCTCAGTTTTGACTACATCAGTCGTACTACGATATGGCACCTTCTCAATTAAACATCCAGTCTCTCTGAAATCATTAACACGTTTGGAAAATTACACTGAGTTATAATCTCTTGACAAAGACATCAGACACAAATGACAGCACGATAGTCATGCCTGACAAAATAAGCAACGCTTGACTTTATTTGGAAGCCAGTCGCGAAACACGTTGTACTACGTCACATAGTATGTGACAAGTAATTACTTTGTATAATAAGATGCTATAAATATTTCTACCCAAACGCATGTAGCAGATTCTGCATTGAGATTAAGAGCTCCATCAAAAGAGTTGAAGGGTGTATTGTTTACTGAGGAAACTGATTAGAACAATAGACTGTATATGGTATGTGAACCAACTATTTAAAAACTTGTAAAATATTTGTTTGTTTCTATCTTGATGTTTTATATTGGTTAATAACATTTAACTCGGATATCTTATTCCAATAAAAGACTCCAACTGCCAAGTCTTCACACGGCTGGGTAGTTATGGAGTTCGGTCCGCGATATGGTGGTCATGGGTTCGAATTCTATCACCGAAAATGCTCGCCCTTTAAGCAAAGAGATCCTAGTTTTCGTTGACCAACGAGTTAGTAGAGTTGACTAGCTGCCTTTACTCTAGTCTGTCACTTCAAAAGTAGGAGTGTCTACAGCAGATTGTATTCCAGAAGCCCTGAGCGAAATTCAACAAACAAACTTCTAAAAAAAACTGATTTATGGCAGTCACGCTAGAAATAGGTGTATAGTTTTTAGTACGTTTTTATTTACTGCAGACTATTACAAATATTGTCTTTATACATCTATTACTGAGTTCATTTTTCTTTTCATTCAAAAGTCTTTACAATTTACTCTCTTTACGACGTTTCTCTTTTTTTATAAAGAATGTAAACCCAATATTCGATTTAATACAAATAATCTTCATTTGCACATTTCTAATTTAAATTTGCTATGCTGCTACTTAATCGTAATTGGATGTACCAGTTATCTGTTCTTAACGCAGGGTTCTCTCAGTTTAGCAGTTTCGTTGCTATACTTACCTGTACCACTAGCGTTTAGTTCTTGAAATCGTTTTAATATTCTACTCACTTGACTTCTTTGTACCACTTACAATTTTCTCTTAAAGTCGTTGTAGTGTTCTACTCACTTGACTTCTTTGTACCACTTACAATTTTCTCTTAAAGTCGTTGTAGTGTTCTACTCACTTGACTTCTTTGTACCACTTACAATTTTCTCTTAAAGTCGTTGTAGTGTTCTACTCACTTGACTTCTTTGTACCACTTACAATTTTCTCTTAAAGTCGTTGTAGTGTTCTACTCACTTGACTTCTTTGTACCACTTACAATTTTCTCTTAAAGTCGTTGTAGTGTTCTACTCACTTGACTTCTTTGTACCACTTACAATTTTCTCTTAAAGTCGTTGTAGTGTTCTACTCACTTGACTTCTTTGTACCACTTACAATTTTCTCTTAAAGTCGTTGTAGTGTTCTACTCACTTGACTTCTTTGTACCACTTACAATTTTCTCTTAAAGTCGTTGTAGTGTTCTACTCACTTGACTTCTTTGTACCACTTACAATTTTCTCGTAAAGTCGTTGTAGTGTTCTACTCACTTGACTTCTTTGTACCACTTACAATTTTCTCGTAAAGTCGTTGTAGTGTTCTACTCACTTGACTTCTTTGTACCACTTACAATTTTCTCTTAAAGTCGTTGTAGTGTTCTACTCACTTGACTTCTTTATATTCTTTTTTAAGCAAAGAAGCAAAATCCCGGTGTAACATATATATATACAAGAAGGCCAATCAAAGAAAAATGTTAAAAACGACTCAGTGTGGAGGTGAAATACATTAAAGTTAAGATTAGAAACGTTGTTGGAAGAGGGTGTGTTCATTGTGAAATACAAAGAGATAAGCGAATAAAGAAAGAAAGAATATTAAGTAGATAAAACGCTAAAAGGAGATAAGCTAAGTGTGACACATAAGAGTTAAATATTACAGGAGACTCCCATGTGACAAACAAGAAAATAGTTCAAGCAGAAAATATATGCAAAATGTGTGTGTGTGTGTGTGAAACTCTCTTGTTATACACGTGCGATTAAAATTCCTTGTGCAACTCAATTCATATTACTTACTCTGTGCTAAAAGCTATTCCCCCGTAATAATGAAACAAGACACTTTACATACCTATCTACACGGTGGTTTTATTCCCCCCCCCCCGGTTACCTCGTTCAGTAAGTCACGAACCCTAGTTATTATCCATTTCCTGCCTTCTTTCCTTTGACATTTTCGTAGCCTCTTTGGGAACAAGGTGATTGAACTGTTTTACGTACCTTGAATTCCTTACTCTCTTTAATACGTATGGTAGCCTTGTAGTTTTCTCCCAGCCTAGGTTTTCCTAGCAGCGCAATTTTTTCAGCTTCCGTCAACTCTGGGTTTCCAGAACTCTCGTCGGCGTTCTTCCTGGCGTTCTCTTCAACATCTAAGATGAAACGTGAAATCTGACGAGCAATAAACCAAATATAAACAGACAGAGCACATGTATTCGCAGACTAAAACAGCAAGTGCGACAGACATGTCGCTGTAGTTTATTAAGATTATAAGAACATTCTTTAACCTCGATATTACTAAGAATAGGATTTTGATAATACAGAATTACTCTAGTCCCTAACCGTCTTACCTTCTTCCAATTTCGGGTCTCCCAATTCAACATAGAACAAAATATCTTGTTCATAGCTCTCGTTGTCATAAATATGTAGCATGATTTCCTTTCTGAAAGCAATCGACACATAGGTAGACGTTAGTAAGTAAATAAGTGAAAGTATAATAGTAATTTGGCATTATAAAGTCACATATAGATAATAAACAGGTCAAAAATAAAGTTCAAAGAAAAAGAGAGATTCTGTAATGTGTTTTATTTTACTATCTGCAAATCCATTTAAATAGCGTAACAAAAGTTAAACGTCGTGCTCGTGTTTTATTGTCTTACGTTTCCCTCTTTGTAACAAACGTAAACATTATGGCATTCTTCTGTGTGTAACAGGCCTGGCAAGCGCGTAAGGCGTGCGACTCGTAATCCGAGGGTCGCGCGCCCGAGTCGCGCCAAACATGCTCGCCCTCCCAGCCGTGGGGGCGTTATAATGTGACTTTCAATCCCACTATTCGTTGGTAAAAGAGTAGCCCAAGATGTGGCGGTGGGTGGTGATGACTAGCTGCCTTCCCTCTAGTCTTACACTGCTAAATTAGGGACGGCTAGCGCAGATAGTCCTCAAGTAGCTTTGTGCAAAATTCCAAAACAAACAAGCACTAATTAACACTCTTCAAGTCTGTCTATTCAGTAATATATTGTGTGAATGCATTAAATCTTAAGTGAGATATGATGTAAGTAGTTTAAGAGTTAAGTAATGCATGCTGTAAATGATTTAAAGTAAAGTAAAACACTATGTGAATGGTCTACAGTTACATAAAACACTATGTGAATGGTCTACAGTTAGGGTAAAACACTATGTGAATGGTCTACACTTAGGGTAAAACACTATGTGAATGGTCTACAGTTTCATAAAACACTATGTGAATGGTCTACAGTTAAGTAAAACACTATGTGAATGGTCTACAGTTAGGGTAAAACACTATGTGAATGGTCTACAGTTAGGGTAAAACACTATGTGAATGGTCTACAGTTAGGGTAAAACACTATGTGAATGGTCTACAGTTAAGTAAAACACTATGTGAATGGTCTACAGTTAAGTAAAACACTATGTGAATGGTCTACAGTTAAGTAAAACACTATGTGAATGGTCTACAGTTAGGGTAAAACATTATGTGAATGGTCTACAGTTAGGGTAAAACACTATGTGAATGGTCTACAGTTAAGTAAAACACTATGTGAATGGAGGCTATCTAGACTCTATCTACGAAAGAGAATAGATCCTGGAATTTAGGGTTGTAAATACGTAACTTACGGCTGATCTACTGGAGACGCCAAGAGAATAACATTCTATAAAATATGATTTGTACGATACACCTTTGTACGCTCTGACTTCATATGTACAGTATAATATTTACATAACGTGCGGAGACATGCTATGTCCGTCCTGAATAACACTGGACCAATTGTATTTTATGCTACCATATTACACTTCAATACTACGAAGACATCACACCGATTTGTTGTGACTTAAGATCTTTCAAATATAGAACAACTTGTTGTGACTTAAGATCTTTCAAATATAGAACAACTTGTTGTGACTTAAGATCTTTCAAATATAGAACAACTTGTTGTGACTTAAGATCTTTCAAATATAGAACAACTTGTTGTGACTTAAGAACTTTCAAATATAGAACAACTTCTTATGATTTAAGAACTTTCAGCTATAGAACAACTTGTTGTGACTTAAGATTTTTCAGATGTTGGACACCTTGCTGTGACTTAAGATCTTTCAGATATAGGACAACTTGTCTTGATTTAAGATCTTTCAACTTCTTGTCATCAGCAAGCATTTTGTACAGTTTGTTTTTTTCTCAAACGTTTTTTACTGAAGTCTTTGAAGGCACAATTAGTGGTATTATCTCATTTATATTAACACGGCATTAACGGCCACAAAGTCTTAAAAATATAACGATTGTGGTACAATGTAACTACGATTTACTTCGAACTAAAGCAAAGAAAAGTGATTGTTGAAATGTTGTTTTTCTCGACATTCTAATTTTCTCTTAACTCTTAACAAAGAAAACACGCCATAATAAACCTTCAAGATCGTTGCAAAAACAGCGAAAGAGAGATATATGGTAAAAACATAACCAGCGTACATTATGGTACCACTTCCTAGCCAGCAAGTGTATCCAAAGGACATTGTAGGAATAGCATTTTGTGACTAGCAAGGTTATCCAAGGGACATTATGTGAGTAGGAATAGTACCTCATGGTTATCAGGCTTCTCCAAAGGATATTATGGAAGTAATACATCATTGCTACCAAGCTTATTCAAGGTTCATTGCGGAACTGGGACCTCATGGTTAGTATGTTTATCCAAGGGACACTGCAGAATAAACTAGCTAGCAGGCTTATATGCTAAAGTTTACAAACATTAGTATGTACTCTATAATCACTCACTCCCAGGGTTTAACACTGGACTGCTAAAATATGTGTCTAGTTTACATTCTTTAGACTAGAAAATACAGGATTTTCTATAATTATGTAGCTACTGAAGTGAATACGGCAGTGTGTATGTTAATATATGTCGAAAACACTTTAGAAGTTTGTTGTTCAATTTCTTAATGGTCTAGAATGGTCACATGTCCTCATTTTATTGATCGATTATGCTGAAGAAATGTAGCCCGCTGTTTGACAGTGAATGGTGTTGACTAGTTACATTCCATCTGGTCTATCATTTCTAAATCAGGAACGAGTACATTTTCCCGAAATTCGACAAAGAAACAAGGTGTAGTATGACATTCTCTGTATATGTTAACCACTAAAATAATTTTTATTCCTTTAAATTTTTTTCTCTGTTCATTTCTCGCAGTCAAGTAAAAATATTACGTATCTTTGTCTGAACAGGAGAAACGAAACAACCTTCAAGTATAAAACACCATCTATTAGTATCTTAAAAACCAATCTGCTAAGACTCGTCAACATAAAGCAGAGAAATAACCTGTAGATTACGTCAGGTGAATCGAGTGTTGTGTAAAGCTTGCTTGTTTGTTTTTTTATTTCGCGCAAAGCTACACGCGGGCTATCTGCGTTAGCCGTCCCTGATTTTGCAGTGTAAGATTTGTTCAAGCCATTCCATACATGCTAGCCATTAAACTCTTTCAAGTAGGCTTAGATGACAACACTATCAATAGCTTACGAAAAAATAATTCTCCTGCGTCGAAGTAGGTATTTCATAAACTAGTTTGGTATATTCTACATTCTAAAGTGAACAGCAGTTTTCCTTAGTTCTGCTCTTTTGGGAGTGAGCATTGAACCATCAATACAGTTGTGCAGAGTGTGGGTTCCAGTTCTGTTCGGGTTAATGTATCAAATATTAAATCCTCAGGTGAATGTATCGTAAGCGTTAACTTCGCTTAGTAAATTAGAAAGAAAAAAAGTACTCCAGCCAGCTCTTGAAAACTTAAAAGTAATGATCTGACGTGTCCACAAAAATTCTATCGATAAAAATATAAAGGAGTTATTAGTGTACCTTCGTAACATAAAGCTAGAAGATTTATAAAACAACTATTGTATATGAGAGAAGAAGAAACAGACAAGTGCTACTTCTTCAAAAGGCACCACATACTGGCTTAGCGATAAGACTGAAAACTTGTAACACCAAAATTCGAGTTTCGACACTCGTGCTGAGAACGAAAAGCCAATTAAGTAGCTTTGTGCATAACAAAAGCAACAGTTTCTTTTCATGAGACAGAAAAAATCGTAAACTGAAAGTCATTGTTCCTGTGATTAGAAAGCGCTTAAAGTAATTGTCGTTTGTAAAGGAATTCTTTCCCTTTGTGATTTGTTTGTACATATATATTTGTGTATAAAATGATCATGAGACAAAATCAGTTCATTGGTACTTTGATCAAAAAATGTATCAAGTTTTATACCAAGTGGGCCCAGCATGGCCAAATGGTTAAGGTACTCGATTCATAACCCGAGTATCGCGGGTTCGAATCCCCGTCACACCAAACACGCTTGCCTTTTCAGTCGTGGGGACGTTATAATGTGACGGCCAATCCAACTATTCGTTCGCAAAAGAGTAGCCCAAACGTTGGCGGTCGGTGGTGATGACTAGTTGTTTTCCTCTAGTCTTTCACTGCTAAATTAGGGACTGCTAGCGCAGATAGCCCTCGCGTAGATTTGCGCAAAATTCAAAACAAACAAACAAGGAAATTATCCGAAGTATAATATGAAAGTATTGTGAGTAAAAACGTAAAGTAATACAAGAAGTACATCTTAAATATTGTATGTCTTTACAATAGTATAGTTAGTTCTAACAATGTATGATCGGTTACAATTTTATTTTGTTTTACAGAATTTTTATTATTTATATGTGGTTGCAGATTTACTTTATTTACAGGGTTTGCAATTTTAATTTGTTTTAGTTACTTTTTCGATGTATGAGTGGTTACAGTTTTATTTGTCTGTTTTTACCTTTAGAATGAGTTAACATTTCGATAGATATCAGAATGTAGCCACTATTATAACACAATGATTCACATCCACAAACGACCTTGGTATTGAGAAGCCTTAATCAGACACACCTTCAATCTCATCACGTTCAATTAACCCAAATAACGCAAACACTCTAACTATGAATAAACGTTTTGTTTCTAAATCATGACAACTCTGTAAACATTAGGTTAAAGGGTATTAATCCTATAAAAATAATGCGCTGAGAAAAAAGAAGGAACCATTTATGAGAAGCTAGTAAGCTCATAAAAACTTACGAATTTAAAAATCTGCATCATACACACTGGCTCACATGAAACGCCCCGACACTCCTTGAACGCATAACGTTACTACCCAGCATGCACCTTTTTGTTTGTTTTGAATTTTGGGCAACGCTATACGAGGGCTATCTGCACTAGCCGTCCCTAATTTACGAATGTAAGAACAGAGGGAAGGTAGCTATTCACCACCATCCACCGCCAACTTTTTGGCTACTCTTTTACCAACAAATAGTATGTCTGGTGTGACAGGGATTTGCATCTGCTACCCTTAGATGACGAGAGGAACGCCCTAACCACCTGGCCATGCCACGCCCATGCACCTTGAGGGAATGGAGTAAAAGAACATATAAAATAATTTAGGGCTAGAAAAGCGCTTTAGGAGCTTGGTATACGTTCCCTTATCAATAAAATGTGCCAAAAATATTCTTTGAGACATATTAGTACTCAGGGAACCGTATTTAATGTGACCATTTGTGGCCAGACATTATTTGTATGGTCTATGTGACGTGTCCTCCATAAAGGAAGGGGGGAGAGAAAATCATACACCAGCTTCTAGAATACTGAAATAGATTACAAACTTTGTGTAATGGTAACTGCTGCTCTTCCGACATTTGAAATGACAGTGGAATATAGCTATGGAGGCTATAAAACACCTCCATCAGGTTACTGATATTAATCATATATTGTCCATTCCTGTCGTTTTCACACGATCACTATAGCTCAGGCCTAACCTGAACTCTAGGAATAACTTACAGTGGCTTGAATGTTAACCATAAAATATATATTTGGAATCACTTGAAGTATAGTTAGCCCTAACCCACATATAAGATAATAACTGTAGTAATTAAACATTAGCTTGTTTTAGTGTGTGTGTTTTCTTATAGCAAAGCCACATCGGCCATGCCGGGCCTGACATTGTTTGACGTTGCGAAAGTAGTGTCATGCAACAAAGGATTTTGGAAAGAGTATATAACAATTCTTTCCTACATAAACTACTTACAAACTCAGATCGTAATGATGTGTTCAGATAAAGGATGTAAAATTTACTAAAGGGAGACATCCTTTGCACCTGGTGACATAAACCAAAGAGGTACGAATCAACGTGGATCACTAGGAACATTCAGGAAGAGACTTGCAACAAGTCGTACCCCAGTCATAGAAAGCAAATTACAGTGTCTTGTAAGAGATGAGAATTCCATGAACACGAAGTACAGTGTCAGGTGAGTCAGGCTGAATATAAATGGGTCTCTGTCTCAAAAAGCAACAAAATCAGGTGTACACAAACAATGTACACGATATATCTATCTAATCATCGCATACCTTAAGCAGCTGTAAAATGAAACGGTTACTTGTGCTATTCCATATAAAGTTGTCGCACACAGCGTCTATGGGTTTCTTTGCAATCTAAATGTTGAAACGGACGCATAGAAACTGTAACTCTCTTACACTAGAAAACTTATGGAATGTAGTAATAAAAGAGTGGTGTGCTTTTGGCATGATAACTCTACTACCGCCCCTTTACAATGGAAACTATGCTGTAGGGCTATCTTGAAGACGAATGCTTTTCAAAACGACCATTGACGTAAAATCTATAATCCAATAGCCTGACTATTTCATGATGACGAGAAACCCACTTGAAGTAAAAATGTATTCTCAAGATGGCTGGTATTGATGTTAAAGTCGAGAAATTATCTTCGACTTGTACAGGGATAATTATAAGTCATTCATAGATGGGTTACTGTGGTAACGATCAGAGAATACTTACACACGGGAGAAAGCGGCAAGACGAAACCCTAATTCCTTTTCCTCAGTAGACCAGAACTCCAAACTACTGGAAATTCCGCCCAAATGCTATCTGTAAAGGCCAATTTTATTCTACATACTTACGCTGTATTTACAACTAATTATGTGCGCTCTTTAATCACAATTTTTTATTACCATAACAACGAAGCTGAGATCCTCTGCAATTGGTGCAAGAAACAAGTAGTATATCCGTTAGTAGCTTAGGCAGTAGTTAGGCTAACCAGTATATTGTCCTCTCTTGTCCTCCAATCAAAAGTCTACTAAAACAAAAGCAACAAAAGTGTGTTGACTGCTGTGTCTATTCAAACGAAAATATTAACATTCTAAGCTGGACTCGTTGACATTGGGTCACAGTTGTTGAGAAAATTGTCAGATAATAATACGTTTTCACTTATACACGTTCTAAATATAAGTTTGTTTTTTAAATGGGCAAATTACAGGACAAGGTTACAAACAAGAAAAGTTCTCAGTCTCGTACAGTGGTATAGAACACTTATCGTGTACGTGTGAATCTTCACCACTCTTTGTTTGTTCCAATATTTTTTGTTTTTAAAACCCATGTGGTAAACCAAATACAAACACTAGACCACCCACTCTTTATATGCCTTAACAAGGATTACAAATA
This sequence comes from Tachypleus tridentatus, assembly GCF_004210375.1. Taxonomy (NCBI): domain Eukaryota; kingdom Metazoa; phylum Arthropoda; class Merostomata; order Xiphosura; family Limulidae; genus Tachypleus; species Tachypleus tridentatus. The sequence continues at coordinate 144,913,652 of NC_134833.1, forward strand.
AAATTAATCCATAACTAGTCAAAACTTGCGCATTACAAAACAAGCACAAATATTAGAATAGACCAGTAGAACCTATACAAACACCGACTAAAAACAGTTCATTGTCTACTTTAATTCTATTCGAAAATTTTCAGTAAATTTTAGTTTAAAAAAATGGTAATCCTAAATTCCTCTTTAAGAAGAAAAAAATGTTTCGAATACTTTTACTCTTTGATTTGCGGATTTAAATATTGATAAATAATTTATAAATATGGTTTTATGGATCTTCCACAGGTAAGAAAAAAATACTATTATGCGGGTTATTGCCAATTAAATATGCTACCCTTGGGCAAGGTCGTGTTTTTATTCCAAATGTTAATGTCTGATTCAATAGTTTAACTTTTTTTCTGCATAAACATTTAAGATAGAAAAACACTTCATACGAATAAAAGACCTTGTTCTTGGAATTACTTCAAGCTTGATTGTCGCAAAGCAGAAATGAAAGCCTTCAGGACTTTGGAATATCTCCAACTGACACGCGCGCGCTGGCGAATATTCTAGATCCCGTTATATGTTGGAAAACTTATCACACTCGTGGTATTCGAATGTTCATGGTTTTCGATAAGCTTTACGCATTGAATTTAACCCTACACTGATTGGTTAACAACGCATTTCTCTAACAGGTGTGGTATTGATACTAGGAAAGCGTGCGTAACAGTTCTGAGAGTAGAGATAATTAATTTCTAAACAACATTTAATAGAACGATTGACAATACTCGTCATAAGGGTTGTTTGTTTTTGTCATTGTTGTCTCTCCAGTTTATTGTTATACATTTTACAGAGTCTCAAAGTTGCATAACGTGTTTAGTATTTGTAGCACAAATTTTGCTCGAATGGCATTCAGTTTTGACAAGTGGTTTGGTTTGTTTTGAATTTCGCGCAAAGTTACATGAGGGCTATCTGCGATAGCCGTCTCTAATTAGCGAGACTAGAGGGAAGGCAACTAGTCATCACCACCCACCACCAACTCTTGGGCTACGATTTTACTAACGAATAATGAGATTGACTGTCACATTATAATGCCCCCACGGTTGGAAGGAGGAGCATGTTTGGTATGATGGGATTCGAACCCGCGATCATCGAATTACGACTCGAGTACCTTAACCACCTGCCCATTCCGGGCTTTTTGACAAGTGACCCCTGTTAGCTGGCGTGTCTGAACTGTAAATTTGAAGAATTCTTTATTCGCGTCTCATTGCCACATAAACACACTTCACACTTTTGGACAGTGAGTTCGCGTTAAGAGTGAAGGTTAATATTCTGTTAGACAAGATTAACTCGTTACTAAGGGAAACTTTGCCCAAATAGCCGCTGGTATAGCTTTCTGTTAAAATCCTAAAACACGCATCTATGGCAGAAGACATTCGATCTGTTTGTATTTTTTATAACAAAATCACATCGAGCAATCTGCTGTGTCCACCGAGGGGAATCGAACACCTGTTTTTAGCGTTGTAAATCCATATATTTATTACTGTTCCAGTAAGAAACAGGATAATTAGTAAATGAAAACATCTGTTATAGATAATTTTTTGTTTGTTTTTTGGAAATATTTCATAACTTATGTAATGATTTCCTTACGGTTTTACGTTTTCATCCAAATCTTGTTTCTGTACACTTTTGCAATGACATCACTACATCGATTTGTGTATAATGAAACACTAGATCATAATAAAAATGAAATGGTATTTGTGTCTATTATATTGAAAAGAAAATTATAATTTTTTTTTTGCGGTACGTTTATTTTTTTATTTTTTTTACACTTGCCAGTTGGTGTTATTTAGTGCGAAACTACCCAATAGGCTATCTGCACTTTGTACGTTGCGGGAAATCAAACCTGGAATTTTAGGTTTACAATGCTGATCTTCCAGGGAACTACTGTGATGTGAATTAATAGTAGTAAATTTATGTAATAAAATAATCTTAAAACTTAACGATGACCTAAATTATTGCTATAACCGAAAATTTTTTCCGTTCTATTTATGTCACAATTACTATTTTTTCCACTTAAGAGACACAAATTGCGGATTCAAGTATCTGAACACGTCGGAAGTAGGTTTGCGAAAGTATTTTGACCTAGAATCAAGTCTTTTATACAACTAGGACTTTCTTTTTAAACATGTGTTCAATACACTTCTGCTTTGAAAACGCAACAAAAGGAGTGGCGCCAGCTGTCTCTGGGGAACATGGTGTTTTTCAATAATAACCCCTACTGAGAGTTTAGGTCGTTTACAGGATTTAACTTTGAAGTTATCATGACACATCCCCCTCCTCACTCCGAAGTGATTACCCGCAGCACCCGAAACTAGGTCAGTAAGTGTTGATATTGAGTAACAGTTAAAGATATATAAGTTCCATCGATAGCATTGAAGTTTTCTTTCTTCATTGTTTTTGTATATTCTTCTAGATAGGTTACTTATAACAGAAAGCTGGTACGGAAATTAAAACTATCATCTAGGTAAAAATCACATCAATACATCAAAGTAATTTCATATGATCGAAATAAAACTGAACTGAAACTGTGCGTGTGTGCTGATGTCTACAAATTGTAACAAGAGCGAAACGTTGACCATTTGAGAGGTTTGTACATTGCCAGCATCTGCATGTATTAAATGTTTAAAGATATATTTCACTGAAATTTCTTTAGTGTTATGACCTACACTCCCAAGATAAAAGACGGGAATACTCTGGTCATTCATTATGAAAGGTTCTGGCTCAAGCAGTATCGTAGGACGTCAAGGGTCTTTTGTAGTGCGACTTTATAAAAAAAATCGACTGTAATTCTAGGAAAAAAAAACATACCATACATAAAAATTCAAATAAATCATCAATAAATGGACAAGCAATTTAGCTCATAATATACTGGTGAACTATAATTTAACCAAGTATATATAATATTTATATAGAGAGACACACATACATATAACGTACATGCACATAAATTACCCGTCTTCTGCATATTCAACACTACCATCTAAAGACAGTTTTAACTATGTGCATATTTTAAATTGTATTTTATTCCCATATGTATTTATTTTTCCAGAGCTTTTAGACACGCCTAGGATAATTACTTTATTGAAAATTTTAGTATTTTCTATTAATTAACTGAAGAGTAAAACCCGAGAAGCTAAGAAAGAGGATAAACCAACATTTATGAAGAACATTGGGTTTTGTTATTCAATTAATTACGTTAATTAAAATAATTCCAACTTGTTTCGTGTATGGCAAAAAGATAAGTTTTATAAAGACTAAATTTATTTATTTTTTTAATAAAAATCAAAACCGAGAATATGGCGGACGTTAGAAATAATCAAAAATTTGACGACGGACGGTTTGTCTGTGACTGATCCTTTTAAGGTGTACATCGTAAAAACCTTTTTAATTGCACATTCCTCTTTAAATAACCCCATTATAACCAAGAATGATGAATTGTTCAGAGTTTCTCACGTGACCACAACCTTTTCTAATTGCACATAATTAACGCTCAAGTTTGACAGCTGCTTGGGGGAGCAATATAAGTCGAAGAAGAAAGTAAAACAGAAGTTGACACATCGGAAAATCATCAGAGCGGAACCCACTCTTTGTTCCTCTCCGGACGCTCGTTGTTCAGAATCTTGTTTCATATTTGACAGCTTCTAGTTCTTATTTCCCAACGAATTTATTTTTATTCCTTCTGCAACTGGGCTCTCTCGTGCGTGGATCACGCGTTGCGATTTCTTAAATTCACCGTGGTGTAAAGCATTCAGAATAGTGATGACATTTATAATGTAAACTTTTACCACCAGAGTTGAATGTCCTCATAGATTCGTCGTTTCGTGATGAACTTGAGTTGAGACGATGGACAAGTTTTCTGAACGGTATGTGCAAAACAACTTTAGGCAACGTGAAGTGTGTCCAGAATTATGTTAATTAATTTGTTAAAATATACGTTTAAATGCTATGAAACTCCAGTTAAATTGTTGTCTCGCAACCTTGACAATCCATGCTCTCTTAGTCTTAACATCTGTAGCACCGTAGTAACAAAGGTTACGGGTGCCTGCCTCTGAAAACATAAATACGCAAGTTTGTTATCATAATTTCTACACTTGTGCATTGTAAGTACAGTTTACACTGTTTGAATATTTTCAACTGTATGGAACTACTCGTCCCAAGATTCGCCAGATATGAAAACTATGAAATATGTATTGTTTACTCTTTTGTCTTATTGGGCGTTATCTAATTTTCTCATGATCTAAATACTCGTGATTTATTATTTGTTTAAGTTCTGAAAATATTTAAGTGTTTTCTGTATTCATATCTTGTTTGCTGAGTCACGTTTAATTTGAGAAACTATTACGTCCGAAATTAACCTTTAGTCAGATTACAAAAGTATTATAATCATTTTATAATACTTCTCCAGTGGCTCAGCGGTATGTCTGCGGACTTACAACGCTAAAAACCGGGTTTCGATACCCGTGGTGGGCAGAGCACAGATAGCCCATTGTGTAGCTTTGTGCTTAATTCAAAACAAACAAACATTTTACAATAAGCTCAAAAATGGCTCATTAGCAGGTCTTAAGGCTTAAGATGCTTAAAACCTAGTTTCGACACCAATGGTGAGCTTTATGCTAAACCATCAAACGAGACACTTTACAATATAAACAATTCAATTAACTGTATTATTTCCATATTATTATCCAAATCTAGCATAATTTAGACTGATTTTGTATTTTGAAAAATATCTTTTTATACTATTTGTATTTATTAGAGTCATTGTCTAGATTGTGGTCGGCAATGTTTCTTTTCTTGTTTTCGAAAACTGTTCATCTCGCGCCGTATTTAACGGTAAATGAAAGTATTATTTCTGAAATTCTTATCAGTTCAATTTATAAATTTGTTGTAGTCACATTTCTATCAAAGTAACAGAATTCACTGTGCGCGCTTAATGGGATTTAATCTCAAATTTAATTCGAGGTTTAACATTCAGGGTTTGTGTGTGTGTGTGTTTTTTACAGCAAAGCCATATCCGGCTATCTGCAGTGCCTACCGAGGAAATCGAACTCCTGGTTTTAGCTTAAATACAAAAACTTCCCGCTGCCCTAGTGGTGAACGAGGTTTCTGTACATTTCGTGTACGGGATTTGTTTTTCAATAAAATATTTACGAATATGCGATGAACGTAGCGCAGTGTAACTTTCCAAATTAATTTTATATGGCTAGTTTAATTAAATTACAGTGATGTTATTGTATTAATAATTTAAATTTGCCTTAAAAGTTGAATTTCTTTTTAATATTGCCAGATAATGATCTTACTATTATTTTATCAAATTCATTATAATGAAATATTTTCCCCTGAAGTTCATGCTTCATGATTCAGAAATTTATTCAGAAAATGTATTTATGAACAGCCACAGATTCGTCTTTCAGTTTGAAAAATGTTCTAAACATATTGACATTTAATGTTGAATCGTATTTAACTAATCGGCTAAATCGAATTTTTTTTGTATTAAAAGAAAGTAAGTTTTGTTTATTTTTCTTTTAAAAAAAATATTTTAAAATGAATATTGTTTCTGTTGTCGCTAAAATATGTTTTTGCGAATATACATCATTAAACTTAATCACCAAAATTGATGTAGGCAGTAGACGATTTTAACAGGATATTTGGTTTGTCTAAGTCAACTCCAAAGCTGATTCATTGTAAGTATGGACCCTTTTTTGTAAGACTGGTGTTGTTTACGTCACAGGGATTACCTTTTACGAATACTTCTTAAATGGTGGGTTGTTATAACTAAGTTTTGTGCCGAGAAATAAGAAGAAAAATAAAAAATAATAAACCTGTTTAATTCAATACATGACCAATTTAGGTCACTTTAAATGACAGTTGTATCGTTTTACATAAATTCTGGTTTAGAGCAGTAGTCACGTTTACTAACAGTCCAGGATAATACATGAGTAACGAAGATAACGAAGTACGTCATATCCGGCCGCTCCTAGCAAAGTATTTCTGGGTGTGGGCTAGTTAGTCGCTACCGCACCTCGATTATGAATTCGAGGATTTATGGCTTGCATCCCGTTGCTGTAAAGCTACGATTCACGACTTTGGACAGTGGGTGCGTTATAAGAGTGGCAGTCAAATTCCACTATTCAGCCAAACTGGAGTAGTTTAAAAGTAGGCGGTTAGTGCTGTCGACTAACTTCATTTTCTTTTACCTATAAGCTAAAAACTAAATAAACATCTGCACAGATGGCGCACGTGTAATTTTGCACAAACGTTCGAAACTCATCCAAACCAAGAAGTGAGTTTGATCAACAAAGCTGCAAACTTTTCTAATGAGAGTAGATGTAGTTCTAGTTTGGCCACCGTTCAAGAATAATTATACGGGTGTTGTTAGGTTCGCATTCGAAAACACGTCATGAGGCAGTGAAGTAAGGCTTATTTTAACTCGTAATATCTAGTTTTTCAAATTCTCCAGAATATTATCCTATTTTAAGAAATTTACTGAGGAACTGGGCATTTCTTGCGCGACACAAAGGGACGTCTAAATTTAAATATATATATGTATTATCTCTCCTACATCTCCTTTTTTATCAAATGTTATTCCAGTTCTTTATTTAACAACAATAACAAATGAGAAGCGTATAATAAGTTTTATCTCTAAATACATCAGAATTTCAATACCTAATTCAGAATGAGTTCTAAAATGACGAGCGTGTATTAAGTGCAGTCTCTATTGTATTAGGTTATTATAAAACAAGCTCTCACATGAATCTAATCGCCGTTTCTCAAGCTTACCCATGATATACTATTGTGCTTCTTTTGTTCACTTCTCAGGATTCCAGTTGAGAGTCTCTCTCTATTTTATTTCATATTTGTACCCTATACGATTTTAACAACAAGAAATATTACGTAATTTTACAGATTTTGCGAGCATTAAACTTATGAAGTGAACGCGCGTATTGTTAAGCAAAACTAGATACGATGTTTGTTCATGTTTTCCTCCCCACACACAAATCGTTTTCAAACGTTAACAGAAGAAATGAACACGTCAAAATATTCAGAACTTCTCCTCATAGTATGTATGTGTGTGTGTGTGTGTGTAGTTATTTGCGAAAATAACTTGTAGTTGATTTTCAGTGTTCTAGAAAATGCGAAATCAGGTCAGTTTGACAACCCATATAATCAAGGCACAACTGGTTTCATCTGGACTTGAAAACAGATTTAAGACAAGGTTTTTTGTTATTACACTAGTTCCGTGATATAACCTGATGTGTACCGTATGATTCAAAACCTTTTCTTTTAAGGTTTCGGGATATATTAACCAAAAATATAGTCTCTAACAAAAGAATCTTTGAGAAGGAAGAAATCCACAACGTATCACGCACGTACAACGATTAATAAACGTTGTGACGGAGTTTTCAATAAAAGAAGCGTTCTTTAAGTAACTGGAAACTGGAGTACTGTAAACCATCGTAAACGCTTGTCATGGTTGAGCCTAGATGAAGGGAATTTCAGTATTCAAAAGGATAAATGTAATATTTATAGTTATCAAGAGAAACTTTTCGTGAACAAGATGGATGGGTTTGTTTGTTTTTGAATTTCGCACAAAGCTACACGAGGGCTATTCTGTGCTAGCTGTCCCTAATTTAGCAATGTAAAACTAGAAAGAAGGCAGCTAGTCATCACCAACGAATAGTGGGATTTACATGTCGCATTATAACGACCCCCACAGCTGAAAGGGTGAGAATGTTTGGTGTGATGGGTATTCGAACTTCCGACCTTCACATTACGAGTTGAGCGTCCTAACCACCTGAAAAACTCAGTAGAAAACAAACACATTCTATTCTTTCGGACTTGTCATACACGGAACTATTTATACGGCTCTGGTCGTATATGGAAAGTCGAAGAGTTATTTACATCTTGAACTGTTCATCATAAATATTTTTCTAATCAGTAAATACAGTGTTACAATTCTTCGTACATAAGCATTAGTTACGTGAACATGATAACTAATAAAGACAAATTGTGCAAATACCGATCTGTTTACTTTTCTAACCCTCATCTTGCATGTATTATGAAAATACGGTGGTAAAAAATGTCTCTCCTTCATTTTTTACTTAAATAGGTCTATATTGTTCAATAAAATCTCTGTAAAATATACTGAGGTAAGTTATAAAAAACTGATATACCTAGAAGTAACACTGGTGGACAAATACCATGTAATTAAAGAATTTCATATTAATATTTTGCAAAAATATATATATATGTATAACTTGCATTAAATTTTTTATTCTGTAATACGAGATTCTCACTTAACCCTTAAGTTAAAGTCTGCGGAGTTTTTTAAAGCGAGTTATTAAACTATAGATACCATAGCTCTAATACTTTAACAATTTTACAATTTCAAATTAAGGGTTAAATTCGCAATATTTTGAGAACAGTCTTAAATAATTTATAAACTTCATTGTTGGAAGCTAGGTGGAGATTTCTTTAACAGATCAAACACATAAACTCGACTTCTTGTAGGGCCTGGCATGGCCTAGCACGTTAAGGCGTGCGCTTCGTAATCTGAGGGTCGCGGGTTCGCCCCGAGTCGCAAACATGCTCGCCCTCCCAGCCGTTGGGGCGTTATAATGGTACGGTCAATCCCACTTTTCGTTGGTTAAAGAGTAGCCCAAGAGTTGGCGGTGGGTGGTGATGACTAGCTGCCTTCCCTCTAGTCTTACACTGCTAAATTAGGGACGGCTAGCACAGATAGCCCTCGAGTAGTTTTGTGCAGAAATTCCAAAACAAACAAACAAAGACTTCTTGTATTTTTGTTTCTGTTCAGTGAAAATTTTATGTAGCATTATGGTGTCCAAGTTGTGGGTCAGGCCGCAAGACGTATCCTGAGTGGATCGTAGTCGGGATGCAGAGAATCGTTAATGTGTTTTTATTTAAATAATTATTTATAAAACTAATGCTCCTAAAATGTTTCGAACAAATTAAACAAAATGTCAGTATAACTTACAACTTTCGCAGTAAGATTAATTTTTAGGCACAACGTTTCGATCATTATCAAGTAGCCCAGGAAAGAATATTTGAAAATTTAACAGATTATTTGAATTATAGAATTGACAGTAATTACTTATTCATGTAAACATATCAATCCGCATGAACTTTACAGACTATTTATGTATGGTTAAACAAAAATATTGCAAAGATTAATAAATATGAAAAGAAATATGGAAAAGCTTATGGAAAATATATTCATAAGTTTAGGAATGCGTGTGGAATTAGCGATAAATGATATACGTGTGTGAGTCTGGGAATTTGTTTATTGGGGGATTGATTATATTAACAACGCTTCTTTGATGTTTCTACTGTTAGTCAGACTATTCTATTCTGTCTTCTCCTTTATTAATTTATTCAACCGGTTCCATAACTTCAAAGGTCACTATTCAGCATATATATTTTCAGCAAAATTATATCCTGAAGATTGACCTATGAAGTTACGAAACCAGTTGAATAAATAATAAAGGAGGTGAAAAATAGAAAAGTGTGGTATTACACTCTTTTATTGTTCGTATACACAGGAGAATGTTATTGATATATTTAATTTATATACACATACATATGAATTGTATACACAGTCTGCTGTTTTCTTTGGTTCTTGAAATAGCGTTGGAAAATATTGTTTGGTTGAACAGTAAACAAAATACTTAACCGCCAAAAAATTTCAAAAATAAGGTATTTGAAGTTAAGACGTAAACTTCTTAGATACACAGTTAAAATAAAAAAAATCTCGTTTGATCCGTTAAAGTTGGAAGTGACTTATTTTTTCTTGAATTGTATAAATTCTATTGCAACGCTGACTTTTACAGTTGCTTGTTTGTATAAAACATTACTTTAAATAGTCAAAACAATTAATTGCTTGTCCTCAAGCTTGGGATATCGTCAGGCAGACATTATTAAACTTGGCGAGCAGCACCTGCATTAATACTCACTAGAGGGCACAACAATCGTGTGGGTTTGAAAATGGATACCCTTGTTATATCAAACGGAATTGTGTAATATATAATATGATACACCACTATTTTATTTGCCTGTAATGAAAAGTTGCATTTTTACAAAATGACGTGTTTTAGCTTATTGATAGAACCAAGAACGACGCACTTCGCTTGAATACAGTTTTTTTATATACGTTTAGATTGTTTAAATTCACGAAACTGAACTATCATGAAGTAAGATGAAGTTTCACATTTCTTATCTATCATCATATTAGTCCAATTGCCCTCAAAGTGTGGTCCTAGAGTCACTGATGGCTCACAAGGTGATTCCAAGTGCAAATCTCTTTAGAAGTAGTTTATCTAGCTTGTTTTTGCAGCGGCAGACGAAAAATGGTGGTGTAGGACCGGTAGGTGGTCTGCTGTTTATTTGTTTGTTTTTCCTCGACAGAGTGGTTAGCAGAAGAAATATTTTGAGAACCGTTATCCCAAACGATAAAATACAAGTTGAGTGATATTTACAGATGTTACTGAGATGGATAACTGACATTGAACATGTAAACTACAAATATGTTATCTTTCCATAGCTGCGAAGTATTGTGCCCTTAATATACTTGCAACTTCCCACTTCCTTTGTAATATCTTAACTGAATAATGTTTGTTCATGTACTCTCAAGACGGCTGATATGTGTATTTTATTTTAATTTAAAATTTTAAAACCGAACTTTAGGTTAACCTTAAGATGACTTAAGAAGATCAAAACGTTGTTCTGTACTTTAAAATAAAGTTTTAATACCCATATCAGCCGTCTTGAGAGTACATTTGTACTTCAAGTGTGTTTCTCGTCATCACGTATGTTCGTTACTCGTTGCAACAAGGTTATTACGGCCTAAATTAACTACGTTTATTTACTTCGAAATGGGTTAGTTGGGCGTTGCGTTGTTCGGTTTCTTTCTTGAATGATAATATTTTATTTAACTTTTAGAAATGATGTGGTCTTCAGGATGCACGTCGTACGTGGCACGTGCCAGGTAGGACTACGACTGTAGGTAACGTGTCTGTAAGTTTTACACCGGCCAAATCTTTACTTCTGTAACACCCAAGGCTATATCACTAGACCTGGTTGCAATTTCAGGTGTTACCATAAAGGATGAGACATTATAGCTTCCGGCAATCTCGAACCAGTTCAGGTTACAGCACAGCACCTGACGTGGTCTCCTAGCAATGGGCTTCACTGTCTGATGACCTTCCTCGTATCCGCGTTTTGTTGCAGTTTACAACCATGCGTTACCATTACACGTTCCGGACCTCACGCGCGCGAAAAGCCTTGCCCTTTTCTTATGTCCAACATTAAGATAAAAACAAATTCCTAAACAATAAAGAGTTAAACTTAAAATATCTTATGCGTTTGTTTGTAAATTAGACCAGCAGAGTTCTCTGTTTCTTAGACAACCATCCAGTCTTCCTCCAAGAGATAAACCTTTGATCACTAAACCGTATCCAACAATAAATAAACACAAGATCTCGTACGATACATCCACATTTTCATTAGGTCGCCCTACCCCACTGTCCATGGTCGTGAGTCACAAAAATAAAAGCAAACAAAAGAATCATATTTCTACCAATAAGCACGCATATATAAAGAAAGCTCAAGTCAAGTACGATTATGTACAACCATAGTCTCCTTCATCCCTCTCAACGTATTTTGAAGACCCTCCGCACCCGAACTTTGAAGCTGTTCTGTTGTAACCGTAGTAATAACGGAAGACGTTAATTTCCCCCCCATACTTTCCGAAGTAATACATTGTCCAAATTTGAAAACTGTGCAGTTATCATATAAAATACACAGAACGCATACAACTTGTTAGCCACAAACGTACTCTCAAACACTCGGGAAAAAAATAAGAAAGGTACAGGTTTCCTGAACGCGAAAAAATAAACTTAAGTATCCTTGTAACCAGTAATCCGAGGATCGCGGATTCGAATCCCCATCACACCAAACATGCTCGCCCTTTCAGCCGTGGGGCGTTATAATGTGCGGTCAATACCACTATTCAATGGTAAAGAGTAGCCCAAGAGTTGGCGGTGGGTGATGATGACTAGCTGCCTTCCCTCTAGTCTTACATTGCTAAATTAGGGACGGCTAGCACAAATAGCCCTCGTGTAGCTTTGCGCAAAATTCAAACCAAACCTAACCATACCCTATAACCAAAGATACTTAAATATGTCATTATTAAAATTTCACAACAGCAACGTTTTATTTTAGTCGTTTATAAACGTTCTGAGTTATATCAGTAAGTTCTTCCCTCCTCAATTAAAATAACATTATTAAGCACACGATTGGTGTTAGGTTATTACTCTATGTTATACAGAAAGATAAGTAGGTTAATTTTAAAGTTTCTGATAAACTACTTAGCGTTTTGTAATAATTATCCTTAAATAACTGTAGGTCTTGGGTGTCTGACAGCAACTCTTCCATCTTTTCATGCCGAACAGCAAAAAACTTTGAAAATTTGCAAATCCACAAAGTATATCCTTCATCAGTACTTGTCTTTATAAAAACCAGTGAAAAGTTTTGATGCTGCTGGTTTCCCAAGAAATAAACAGACTGATGGTTTATCTCATAACAACCTCCACACCTTGTTACACTGTAAGCCTAACAACAACGGGTTAATTTATTTTATTTTATTTGCACTTGCGTGTTAATTGTACAGTCACTGAAGCTCTAATGTAACTCTGTTTAGCCAGCAGCGATGGCAGTAAGTTGTTACCTAATTACATTGTAATGACCCTAATGTTTCAAAGATTAATGGGCAAATTTTAATGAACAGAGCATGGTGATGGTGTTTTATAGTTAGAAAAAATTCTGGGCTCTTAATGACTAAAGTATGAGTTATCCACATACTTCCCACGTCAGCGGACCTGGTTGCTTGGTGAGTGACCTGTAATTCTTAGAGTAAATAAATAAAATCTATAGCATTTAGTTGCCTTGCACAAGAAAAGATCGGTTTGTTTTAAATGTCACGCGAAGCTACACGAGCGTTATCTACACGAGCCGTCCCTAATTTAGTTGGAAAGGCGGCTGGCTAGTCATCACTATTGAGCTACTCTTTTACCAAGGAATAGTAGGGTTGACCGTCACATTACAAGTCTCCAACGGCTCAAAGAGCGGGTATTTCTTGATGACAAGAAACGCAGTTGAAATAAAAATATATCAGGTTTATTAACCTGAAGATAACCTAAGAAGGTAAAAACGTTGTTCTTTGTTCTCTGCTTATCAATAAAAATGTTAATACCCATACCAGCCTTTCTGAGATACAAAGAGCCGAGAGTGTATGGGATGTGAATTCGAACTCGCGACCCTCTGATTGTGAGTCAAGCATCCTTTTTTTTTTTTTTAAATCCTCCCTCATGGATGAAGTATAAACAAAACGTTTCAAGACTTCTCGTGATAATACTGAGGTCTCTATATTTGATTTTTAATGATTTAAGTATCCCTTATACACGTTCTTTGTACGTCATTACGTCAAGCATCCTAACCACCTGACCATGCCGGACCACAGGTAAGGAAACCTATCAAGAGATAATAGTTTCGAAGTGAGAGAAGCCTTCCCGAGCTTGTCTTCCACATAATTAGAAACTTAGTAACGTGTAGCTAGATCCATTTGAAAACGTTCACGATCGTAAGTAGTGTGTGGAGTCTACAAAAACTCACGTGTTTCTTACTTATTCATTTGAATTTTTTTTTTTTAAATCCGGTTCTGGTAGCTTTACTATCAAAAACCTCTAGATGGAAGTTGATGCACTTGGAGCGCTCGTGCATAAAAACAAACGCAAAAACTATAGAGTAATGCGGAAACCCCAGCTAAATGTTCATAAACTCGAAATTGGGATGCTTCCTCACTGTTTACAAATAATAAACTGAGCTTTGATAACGAGAGAAAAAAAAAGAAACTGGTTTGAAAACCAGTTTTCTGAATCAAAAAATTCATTTCTTCTGTTTCCTACTGTGTAGCAATTTTATCTAGGCCATCAAATACGATTATTACCACTTGCTGCAGTGTTCTCCTGTTTCCTTACGAACTAGTTTAGTTTTATTCAATAAGTAAGCCAACTTGATAATAAATAAAGTGTTCCAACATGGTAGTGCATAGCTTACTGTGAGTCATCAAATATTTTACCCAGTAATAATGAACGTGATTACGTTATTACGTCACGCGCTTGATAAAATTTGTGCAACCAATTCAATTCCATGTGAATGTATTCCATGAAGGGTTCTTCCCAAAGATGCCTGTTTTAAATATGAACTCAGTGCTATCCGCCAACATTTTTCAAATAGTTAGCATCATGTTAGTATTGGTTTAGTTTGAATTTCGCGCAAAGCTACACGAGGGCTATCTGCGCTAGCCGTCCCAATTTAGCAGTGTACGACTAGAGGGAAGGCAACTAGTCATCACCACCCATCACCAGCTCTTGGGCTGCTCTTTTACCAACGAATAGTGGAACTGACCGCACATTATATCGCCCCAACGGCTGAAAGGGCGAGCATGTTTGTGACGGGGATTCTAACCCAGAACCCTCAGTTACCACACTGCTCTGCGTTCTTCGATATGAATACTTTCTGTGAAACTATGTCAAATTTGTTTCCAACGGGTCTATTGTGGTCTAGTGGTTAGCGTACTGCACTCAAAAACTGACGAACATATTCCTATATTTGCTGTTACGGGAGTTTACGGTGGATGTAGTTGACTAGCTTTCTCCCATCTAGTGTCTCGGTTTGGACTGGGTGTGACTGTGTTCAGGTAACCATCTTTATAGGTTCGTTTGAAACAAATTTTTGTGGTCAGTCCTTCTAGTAATATACAAGGGAATGCTTGACATGTTAGATCACTTTGCGGTTACGATTTATCAGAGTAAAATATGCCTGGAATACGAGATTTGTGTAGAGTTGGTGTAAAATCGCTAGTTGACCAGAGTTTCACATTTTATGGCATGACATAAAACAACGAGCCTAAATATAGTTAACAAACGTACATGGTTGTCAGCAGTGTGGTGTTTAGAACGAGTGGTGAAGAAAGTCCCTGTATTTCATTTAATGGATCAGAGATGTAACTCAGTAACCCTACCAAAACAACAACAAACATTTCAGTAACTCCAGCATTTTCGGAAGATGGAGAAATAAAATACTTCGCTAAAGATTCTATAAATGCGCATGGAAGATGAACATGTCACCCCTACCCTCACCCTCTACTCCTACCAGTACCACGTGTAAACTTGTTCCTAGAATCTCGTGACGAGAAACCTGTTCTTTCTCAAGATGGACATAGAAACAGGCCATCGTTGTACCATAGCTTTTGGTCTGGCTTGTCCACGTGACTGAATTTTTGTCTTCTACATCCTTCTACACGTACGTCTCAGTATTCTTTTTTCTTAAGTAACTTGATCAAGATGTCCTTCCAGAGCCAGGTATAAGAACACTTGTGCCATTACACGTTTACTTGGTGTGTGTACAAAACGTATACTAAATATATAACCACTCAGAATTCACGCAGTTATTTAAAGAAAAGTTAAATAACACGTCTGCTTACCAATAGGGACATTCAATACAGATTGGTACTTCGACTTATTGCTTAATAATAGCCAAAAAAATAAAAGAAGGGTGGACATAAATAGAAGCTCGATCTACTTACTTAAATTATCTTGACACAAACATACTACCCCAGAAAAGAAGGAAAACATGCAAAATTTAAGGCTTCTTTGGTGTGTTTTGAATTTCACGAAAGCTACACGAGGTCTATCTGTGCTAGCCGTCCATACTTTAGCAGTGTTAGACTAGAAGGAAAGAAGCTAGCTAACACCATCCAAATCCATTTTTTGTGCTACTCTTTTACCAGTGAATTATGGGATTGATCGTACATTATAATATTTCTTCGGCTGAAAAAACGGGCATGAGATGGGGATTCGAAACCCCCAACCACCTGTCTATGCCGAGTGAAATATAAAGCTAATCAAACACTTGCATTCCTAATTCTTTAAACGTAGTCTCACATGACACAGGCTTTACTTAACAAATATATGCAGGCATGTTATTTATTTTTTCAAGAGCAAACAATTTCAAAATATTCCACCCTTTTCTCGTATGACAGGCACCATTCTAGTAACGCTTCTTTAAGCCCTTTTCAACAATTTAATGTCCTTCTTAAGGTAATGAGTCCAAGACTGAACACAATGCTCCAAATGTGGCCTAACCAGTGACCTATACAATGAAATTATAATTTCTTTACGTGTATTCAGTAGTTCTGTCGGTACAACCAAAAAGTATTTGCTTTACCACTAGTAACAGCACACTGCTTTAGAAATTGACCAGTCACTACACAGATATCCCACTACACATCCTTTTTTTGCACGATACTATTAAGGTTATTCCAATAAAAATTATATTAATGATTCAAATTTTAATATCTCGTATGAATTATCTTGCATTTATTATAATTAAACTCCACTTGCCGTTTGTTTGCTCAACTCACCAAAAAATTCAAATCTTTTTGTAAGACACTAGCATCCTCTCCACAACCAGAAGTACCCGGCGTCTTGATATCTTATCTCTCACACCTATAGAAACTAATTTTACATGTCTTTTATGTACATCTTGTCAAATGCTTTCTGAAAACCAGATATACCATGTATGCACCATTACCCTCATATATATAAGCAGTAACCTTTTTAAAAATTATCAAAAATTTATGGTTAATCGATTTTTTTAACCCTCCCTACTGTTGTTCATGTGTTCTAGGTTATGTACCGGAAGTATGTGAAAACACATACACATGCAAAATGATGTACAATAAATTATTTTTTTCTCTTATTAAAAACACTCGATTATATAAAGTATACACCGTTAGAAGGATATTTTTTACTGATATTTAAATTGAAACTCAAACATGATATTGATGTAAAATAGGAGAGTTTCCTTTTCTAGTTGGTAGAGGATTATTTTTTACTATTTGTATTATAGTAATGGAGTCGTATGAGTTTAAAACGGGTTATATACTCAGTTACTACAGTACATGTTATAATACATGACGGGTTATATACTCAGTTACGACAGTACATGTTATAATACATGACGGGTTATATACTCAGTTACGACAGTACATGTTATAATACATGACGGGTTATATACTCAGTTACGACAGTACATGTTGTAATACATGCAACGAACTGTTCTACAATGATATTGTAGTGCAGAACCCTCGGAGTTAATGTTTTTTTCTACATAAATTTCATTGTATTGTTCATATCTGTCGCCATTTTTGTTATATGTAATGATAATTCAACTCGAATTTATACAATATACGAAGAATATATAACAATCAATCGTTTTGTCTTTTCCTGAAGGGAGATTGTTTATTCAACGAGCGGAAGTGACGCAATTCCGTCACAATACAATGGAAGCCAATGAAAACCGAAGAAATTCCTCAAGCTTCCGTTATGTACAAGCCTGTGAAAAGTAATCCCACAGAAGGATGGATGAATACAGAGGTAAAACAAAGTGAAAACTTAATTAATTTACTCGCACCCAGGTTTAAATAAAAATGTGAAGTGAGCATTAAGCATGTATTAAGTAAATGCGTAACTTCCTAGCTGGAATGTCTTTACTTTCACCTTTCTTTAAGGCAATCCAACTTGTTAATAATTAAGGTGACGTTAATATCTAAACATAATTGGAAACTTTTAAGGACTCTACTGTGAACTTCTTTCAGGTTTTTTTTAAATCTATATGAATATTGTTGGAAACGTATTAACCATATTTGTCTGTTACTTAAACGTTGTGTTCCTTGTCGTCAACAAACAATAAATGTATGGGCAATGATTACAACTTTTTCGTATTTATTGTGATGCTTTATTTTGAATAATAGTTGTTTCGAAAGTAAACAACAGGAAACCCTCACTAGCCGCGATGCTTGAAATGCTTTAGAGTAAATTTATCCATGAGACCTTTTCATTTTTATTAGTTATATTTTTGTGTGCCAGCAATATCAAGTGCGGGACACGCATTTACCCGATTCGATTTTATAACTCATTAGGACCTCTACCGATTTACTGTTGAATTACAATTCTTTTAGGCAAAATTGCAGTAAATTAATCAATGAAATCTTGGGCGTGATCAAATAACCAATCGAAAAAGTTTGACTTCCTGAATTCAAAAGTGTAATTAGCTTTCAAATCGGTCAAGTGATGACGAAGCCATGAACTAAAAGTTTGTATTTGAAAAATTCGAGTTGTTCTATGAGCCATTATGCCGCGGCTAAAAAAAAATTAAAATTTCAGAATCAGAACTGACTTTGTTTCCACAGAAGATACATTTGAATTTCGTTTTGGTATTTAAGGTGCAACTTGTTATCAGTTGATCCAATATTACCAAATTAATACTTTGTGATATTAAAAATTGAAAACTAAACTTGTGACACCGATACTTTTTTATATTAATAAAAAGTTCCGTTTCGTTTTACTAAAACACAATGGAGTATTAACTTCTATTAGTTGGCATATCCTTGATCTATCTTAAATTTTTAAAATTTTGCTGTGACAAATATGTGATGTCAATGAAAACTGGCACTCAACAAGAGAAGAATACTTGTCATATCTATAATAAATATTAATTAATTCTATACCTTTTTTTCCCACAGTTAATAAGTTTGCTAAGATTATTATAGCAAGTACTTTATTTCTCAGACGCAAAATTCCATGGCTAAAATCCAGGATTTGAAGCCTAACACGGAATATTTTGTGAAAGTTGATGAAAATGGCGAACAAGAAGTGGTGATAATCAAAACTAAAGGTAACGAGTGCAAAACAATTCATTGTGTTCATATATATTACATTACATTACATTAAATATTTCTTTCCGAATAATTTTATTAATTTCTTATGAATTAAAAATAAAAAAAACATATCGTTTATTGTATTATATGAATGGTAAAAGGCCGACAGGGCCAGGTGAGTTAAGGCGTTCTACTCGAATCTCTGTCGGTGTTTGGGTAAGAAAAGTTCATACCCTGAAGGGTCAGGTTCTCTATGACCTCTTCCTCCTCTCCGTACTTATGTTCTTGCCGGATTGGTATTTATAATTGTAGAACTGAATATTATTTTGATTCTTTTCAGGGCAATGTCCATGTATTGTGGCTTATATATAGTGATTATTTTATTCTATCAGCAGAATGTCAAGTTTGATGGTGTTTTTTTTATTGCTTAATATATATATAATTATTATTTTTATTATTTAATATATATATTATTTTATTTTATTATTTAATATATATATTATTATTATTTTTATTATTTAATATATATATTATTATTATTTTATTATTTAATATATATATTATTTATTTTTATATTTAAAATATAAGTTAACTGGGGAGAGATAATTAGGACTAGCTTCATCATGTATGAGGTACCTGTCTAGTTCGCATAGTAATTCGTTTGTCATCCAATTCTTATTAAAGTACATTATTGTACTATGTAGGAGTCTATCTGGTATGGTTGGTATGTTTGAGTATTTGTGAATGAACTGAGATGATGTTGTTCTTGGAACTCTGTATGCAGTTGTAAGGAGTGTGTTTTGGATTGTTTGTAGTTTGGTTTTAATTATTTTATTGCTTACAGTTACCCATGCTGGAGCTGCATAATCTATTACAAGTCTAATATATGTTTTATAGATTTTAGTATGTTATCTGTAGATGCTCCACTGTTTTACCAGTTAGACTCTAGCATAGTTAGTTCTTCGCCAGACTTTATTTTTAATTTCGTTCACGTGATTGATCCAAGTAAGTTTTGAATCATAGGTCAGACCTAAAAATTTTGCCGATGGGGCAATCTGGAGTAGTATGCCATTCGTATATAATTCTGACGTTCTACTCGTAATCAGAGGGTCGCGGGTTCGAATCGCAGTCGCCCCAAACATGTTCGATCTTTCAGCCGTTGGGGCGATATAATGTGACTGTCAATCCCACTATTCGTTGGTAAAAGAGTAGCACAAGAGTTGGCGGTGGGTGGTAATGACTAGTTGCCTTTTCTCTAGTCTTACACTGCTAAATTAGGGACGGCCAGCGCAGATAGCCCTCGTGTAGTAAATAAGTGCGTGTTATTTGCGGTAATCATAACACCGCCATCTATAAGAATATTTCACAAAATAAAAATTAAATCGAAAATTAAATACGAACACTTTTAATCTGCATGTTAAAAAGATTATTTATCAGTTACTTTCTATTCAAAAGGAACATTCAGTTTTTGTATTTAGTATAAGAAATTAATTTTATTTTTTGTTTATATAATTCATATTTCTATTCAAATATGAAAAATGTATTGAAAATAAGAATTACGGACAAGAAAAGCTGCCACATTTATTTTGCAGAATAACGTTACTGATCAAAGAAATACCACTCGTTTTTTCGAGTTTCCAGTAAACTAAATTAAAGGAAAAAAGAAAGAATAAACTTTCATATAAAATGTATAAACTTCCTCTACATTTTAGTCAAATGACAGTGAGGTCAGTGAAGAAATATACCGAAATCCCTAGACTCCCTTTATAAATAAATGTTTGGAATGTAGTTACTTGCTTTTATATTATTTTAAACTTTCAAGAAGTAAACTAAGGTTGTGAAAGGAAAGACAGTTACAGTTAAGTGATAAATGTACACACAGTCAAAATGAGCTGTTAAGCCTTCTTTGATTAGGCCTCCATTATCCTGAGTTTGCTAAGTAGTTCTTTCTCACGAGCACATGCTACTGATTATTAAAAAAAAAAACAGAAACTTTGAATAAAATAAAGAAAGTTAGATATGAAATATAAAAAAATATATGAGAAAACGAATTAATTATATTATAAAACAATAGTAATTATGTTAAGAACAACAGACCTTCTGGAAAACATGTACTGTGAGATTAATAAAAGAAAATAAATGTTTTTCTATTCTTTAAGTTTGTTTTAACGTAGGAACGACAAATATAATATAAACAAGCTAAGTAAACTTCAAGCCCTCAAGTTTGTTTGTTTTCGAATTTCGCGCGAAGCTACACGAGGGCTATTTGTGTAAGCCGTCTGTAATTTAGCAGTGTAAGTCGAGAGGGAAGGCAACAAGTCACCACCACCTACCGCCAACTCTTAGGCTACTCATTTTACCAACGATTGATGGTAACATTATAACGCCCACACGGCTGAAAGGGACGGCATGTTTGGTGTGACGTGAATTCGAACCCGCGACCCTCCGATCATGCTCTTAAGAAGTTGTAAGAAGAGTTCGTATCGTTTAAAACATACCTGAAAAGAATGCCTAAAACAACTTGAATATATATGTGTGTGAAATCTACAGAAGAAATAGGCAACCTGTTTATTGCTTTGTAGAATGTTTAAACAAAGTGATGTGTAGCTAAAATGTATTTAATTGATCCGATGACGATGTGATGTAATAGCACGAAACATTGGCCAAAATCTTCTCAATGGAGCTAGGCCAATAACAACGACCCATTTGGGAAAATAAATAAATAAATGTATCATCTTTCTTTTTTTTTTTTTTTAACTGACAAAGTACTACTGGTAAACGGTTAAACAAGTTTTGCGGAAGCAGTAAGAGAAATTGCGTATTTTTAAAAGTTCACAGCTTTGCTCGACACTAGAGGGAAAAACCGACAGAACTTCGTAAATTCTTTCGTCCTTAGTCGTGCATATTTTTCACCAACTTCTTTCTGAATCAGGAAGAAAAGACCGTGTTAACCAACTCTAAATGAGCTGGAACTTGTTTCTGAAGAAGTGGACAGTCTGGTTTGTTCGTGTCAGGGGAAGGAGGGGAACTAGGCGAAAATTATTTACCTAACACGTACATAACGCAAGCATGCGTTTCGACCCTTTCTAAGGTGTCGTTGTTGCAAGCTATTAAACGCTGTTCTTTCACAACATTGTTTTTCAAAGTACTGTTTATACACGTTTTGTTCAACCATATTTCACGTCAGACACGTACATCACTAAATCGAGATTCTTCCCGTACTTAAAGTACCAAAGATGTAATCTTCTTCCACACAACAACAATGATAATAAATTAACTTCTCTGAATATTTGATATTGCATGAAAACTATCGGACTACAGGAATTCCGTACAAATAATTATTTTAACTTTTCCAAAAACCAAAAACAAACTAGAAACGAAAACAATTATATCAGTAATGTAACTATTTAACGTCGACGTTTCTTTACATTGTTACGCTTTGATGTTGCCGAAAACTCTGCTTAAATATCTTCATCTAGAAAATGTAACCCATTTCAAGGACACCATGTAACAAGTTCTCCCAAACAGCAAAAGTCGATATTTTAAATTTTGTCATGTATTCGTAACTTCTATATAGGGAATTGAACTGTTAAATGTCAGTAAGCCAAAATACAGGTTGTGTGTTATAAGATTCTGTTTTATTTCATCCATATGTATCTATATAGACGGTTGTGTCACAGATGAAGCGACATCTTACGGCCTTGGAGAAACTTTTCATATGGGTTGTGAGCAAACATGCACGTGCATGGAAAATGGTAAATCGGAATGTCGCGAACGTTGTCATTTTCGTCCGGGTTCCATCAGCGACCCCTCGTGTCAGGAAATTCCAGATGAAGACGATGTTTGCTGCGTAAAATATCGATGTAAAGGTAATGATGTATAAACTTTGAGAGAAATATAAAAAAAAATCAGGTATGTGTGAAAACACTTACACGGTTGACAGTTTAACTATTCTGATGTTCAATAGGTTTAGATTATTGCTGTTAACATCATTGTAAGTTCATATGTTTGTACGTATATATAAAGGGTGTTCGGAAAGCCACTGTGCAGTTTTGTAATCATATTTTATTCAGTCTATTTCAAGCCAGCAACTGAAGCGGTGTTTAGAAACAAATTAAGAAGGATCAGGCCTGTATTGATACCAACGGGGTCATCTTTCATCATCGTTTATAATTGTCATTCACATTTACCTCCTGTATTCTATATTGAAACATGTCTGTTAATAAATATATAAATTACACAGTGACTTTC